>NW_026948132.1:0-270000 GCF_963921235.1 Mobula hypostoma
GGTAGAGGTACACTTTCCCTGGGGGGTGATGTAGAACGGAGAGACCCCGGGGTACAGGTACACAGTTCCCTGAGGGGTGATGTAGAACAGAGAGACCCTGAGATACAGGTACACAGTTCCCTGTGGGGTGATGTAGAGCAGGGAGACCCAAGGGTACAGGTACAGTGTTCCCTGGGGGGTGATGTAGAACGGAGAGACCCTGGGGTACAGGTACACGATCCCTGGGGAGTGATGTAGAACTGAGAGATACTGGGGTACAGGTACACGGTTTCCTGGGGGGTGATGTAGAACAGCGAGACACAGGGGTACAGGTACACGATCCCTGGGGGGTGATGTAGAATGGAGAGACCCAGGGGTACAGGTACACAATCCCTGGGGAGTGATGTAGAATGGAGTGACCCTGGGGTACAGGTACACGATCCCTGGGGTACAGGTACACGGTTCCCTGGGGGGTGATGTAGAACGGAGAGACCCAGGGGTACAGGTTCACGATCCCTGGGGGAGTGATGTAGAACGGAGTGACCCTGGGGTACAGGTACACAGTTCCCTGGGGTGTGATGTAGAATGGAGAGACCCTGGGGTACAGGTACACAGTTCCCTGGGGGGTGATGTAGAACAGAGAGACCCCGAGGTACAGGTACATGGTTCCCTGGGGTGTGATGTAGAACAGAGAGACCCTGGGGTACAGGTACGCATTTCACTGGGGGGTGATGTAGAGCAGAGAGACCCAGGGGTACAGGTATACGGTTCCCTGGGGAGTATGTAGACACTGGTGTACAGGTACACGGTTCCCTGGGGGGTGATGTAGAACGGAGAGACCCAGGGGTACAGGTACACAATCCCTGGGGAGTGATGTAGAACGGAGAGACCCCGGGGTACAAGTACTCAGTTCCCTGGGGTGTGATGTAGAACAGAGAGACCCGGGGGTACAGGTATACAGTTCCCTGGGGGGTGATGTAGAACAGAGAGACCCAGGGGTACAAGTACACAATCCCTGGGGAGTGATGTAGAACGGAGAGACCCCGGGGTACAAGTACTCAGTTCCCTGGGGTGTGATGTAGAACAGAGAGACCCGGGGGTACAGGTATACAGTTCCCTGGGGGGTGATGTAGAACAGAGAGACCCAGGGGTACAGGTACACAATCCCTGGGGAGTGATGTAGAACGGAGTGACCCAGGGGTACAGGTACACTATCCCTGTGGTACAGGTACACAGTTCCCTGTGGGGTGATGTAGAGCAGGGAGACCCTGGGGTACAGGTACACGATCCCTGGGGAGTGATGTAGAACTGAGAGATACTGGGGTACAGGTACACGGTTTCCTGGGGGGTGATGTAGAACAGAGAGACCCTGAGGTACAGGTACTCGGTTCCATGGGGGGGGGGCGTGATGTAGAACAGAGAGACCCTAGGGTACATGTACACGGTTCCCTGGGGGGTGATGTAGAACGGAGAGACCCTGGGGTACAGGTACACGGTTCCCTGGGGGGGTGATGTAGAACAGCGTGACCCTGGGGTACAGGTACACGGTTCCCTGGGTGGGGATGATATAGAACAGCGAGACACTGGGGTACAGGTACACAGTTCCCTGGGGGGTGATGTAGAACAGAGAGACCCAGGGGTACAGGTACACGGTTACCTGGGGAGTATGTAGACACTGGTGTACAGGTACACGGTTCCCTGGGGGGTGATGTAGAACGGAGAGACCCAGGGGTACAGGTACACGTTCTCTGGGGAGTGATGTAGAACAGAGAGACCCAGGCGTACAGGTACACGGTTCCCTGGGGGAGTGATGTAGAGCGAAGAGACCCTGGGGTACAGGTACACAGTTCCCTGGGGGGTGATGTAGAGCGAAGAGACCCTGGGGTACAGGTACACGGTTCCCTGGGGGGGGTGAGGTCGAACGGAGAGACCCCGGGGTACAGGTACATGGTTCCCTGGGGGGTGATGTAGAGCTGAGAGACCCAGGGGTACAGGTACACGGTTCCCTGGGGGAGTGATGTAGAACGGAGAGACCTTGGGGTATAGGTACACGGTTCCCTGGGGGGTGATATAGAACAGAGAGTCCCTGGGGTACAGGTACACAGTTCCCTGGGGGGTGATGTAGAACAGAAAGACACTGGGGTACAGGTACGCAGTTCCCTGGGGGGTGATGTAGATCAGAGAGACCCAGGGGTACAGGTACACGGTTCCCTGGGGGGTGATGTAGAACGGAGAGACCTCTGGGTACAGGTACAGGGTTCCCTGGGGGGGGGGTGATGTCGAACGGAGAGACCCCGGGGTACAGGTACACAGTTCCCTGAGGGGTGATGTAGAACAGAGTCACCCTGGGGTACAGGTACACGGTTCCCTGGGGGGTGATGAAGAACAGAGAGACCCAGGTGTACAGGTACACGGTTCCCTGGGGGGGTGATGAAGAACAGAGAGACCCCGGGGTACAGGTACACAGTTCCCTGAGGGGTGATGTAGAACAGAGAGACCCTGTGGTACAGGTACACTGTTCCCTGGGGAGTGATGTAGAATGGAGAGACCTAGGGGTACAGGTACACAATCCCTGGGGAGTGATGTAGAACGGAGTGACCCTGGGGTACAGGTACACAATCCCTGGGGGTGATGTAGAGCGGAGAGACCCCGGGGTACAGGTACACGGTTCCCTGAGGGGTGATGTAGAACAGAGAGACCCTGTGGTACAGGTACACTGTTCCCTGGGGAGTGATGTAGAATGGAGAGACCCAGGGGTACAGGTACACAATCCCTGGGGCATGAGGTAGAACGGAGATACCCAGGGGTACAGGTACACAGTTCCCTGCAGGGTGATGTAGAACAGAGAGACCCTGGGGTACAGGAACAGTGTTCCCTGGATGGTGATGTAGAACGGAGAGACCCAGGGGTACAGGTACACAGTTCCCTGTGGGGGTGATGTAGAACGGAGAGACCCAGGGGTACAGGTACATGATCCCTGGGGAGTGATGTAGAACGAAGAAACCCGGGGGTACAGGTATACGGTTCCCTGGGGGATGATGTAGAACAGAGAGACCCAGGGGGACAGGTACACGTTTCCCTGGGGGGTGATGTAGAATGGAGAGACCCAGGGGTACAGATACACAATCCCTGGGAATGATGTAGAACGAAGAAACCCGGGGGTACAGGTATACGGTTCCCTGGGGGGTGATGTAGAGCAGGGAGACCCAAGGTTACAGGTACAGTGTTCCCTGGGGGGGTGATCTAGAACGGAGAGACCCTGGGGTACAGGTACATGATCCCTGGGGAGTGATGTAGAACTGAGAGATACTGGGGTACAGGTACACGGTTTCCTGGGGGGTGATGTAGAATGGAGAGACCCAGGGGTACAGGTACACAATCCCTGGGGAGTGATGTAGAACGGAGTGACCCTGGGGTACAGGTACACGATCCCTGGGGTACAGGTACACAGTTCCCTGGGGGGTGATGTAGAACAGAGAGACCCTGAGGTACAGGTACTCGGTTCCATGGGGGGGGGGTGATGTAGAACAGAGAGACCCAGGGGTACAGGTTCACGATCCCTGGGGGAGTGATGTAGAACGGAGTGACCCTGGGGTACAGGTACACCGTTCCCTGGCGGGGTGATGCAGAACGGAGAGACCCTGGGGTACAGGTACACTGTTCCCTGGGGGGTGATGTAGTATGGAGAGACCCAGGGGTACAGTACACAATCCTTGGGGAGTGATGTAGAACGGAGTGACCCTGGGGTACAGGTACACAGTTCCCTGGGGTGATGTAGAACGAAAGACCCTGGGGTAGAGGTACACCGTTCCCTGGGTGGGGATGATATAGAACAGCGAGACACTGGGGTACAGGTACACAGTTCCCTGGGGAGTGATGTAGAACGGAGAGTCCCGGGGGTACAGGTACACGGTTACCTGGGGAGTATGTAGACACTGGTGTACAGGTACACGGTTCCCTGGGGGGTGATGTAGAACGGAGAGACCCGGGGTACAGGTACACGTTCTCTGGGGAGTGATGTAGAACAGAGAGACCCAGGCGTACAGGTACACGGTTCCCTGCGGGGGGATGATGTAGAGCGGAGAGACCCAGGTTTACAGGTACACTGTTCCCTGGAGGAGTGATGCAGAACAGAGAGACCCTCGGCTACAGGTACACTGTTCACTGCGGGGTGATGTAGAATGGAGAGACCCAGCGGTACAGTTAGACAATCCCTGGGGAGTGATGTAGAACGGAGTGACCCTGGGGTACAGGTGCACGATCCTGGGGTACAGGTACACAGTTCCCTGGGGGGTGATGTAGAGTGGAGAGACCCTGGGGTACAGGTACACGGTTCCCTGGGGGGTGGGTGATGTAGAACAGAGTCACCCTGGGGTACAGGTACACGGTTCCCTGGGGAGTGATGTAGAACAGAGAGACCCGTGGGTACAGGTACACAGTTCCCTGAGGGGTGATGTAGAACAGAATCACCCAGGGGTACAGGTACACGGTTCCCTGGGGGAGTGATGTAGAACGGAGAGACCCGTGGGTACAGGTACACAGTTCCCTGAGGGGTGATGTAGAACAGAATCACCCAGGGGTACAGGTACACGGTTCCCTGAGGGGTGATGTAGAACAGAGAGACCCTGTGGTAGAGGTACCCTGTTCCCTGGGGGTGATGTAGAATGGAGAGACCCTGGGGTACAGGTACACGGTTCCCTGGGGTGTGATGTAGAACACAGAGACCCAGGGGTACAGGTACACGGTTCCCTGGGGGGGTGATGAAGAACAGAGAGACCCCGGGGTACAGGTACAGAGTTCCCTGAGGGGTGATGTAGAACAGAGAGACCCTGTGGTACAGGTACACTGTTCCCTGGGGAGTGATGTAGAACGGAGAGACCCAGGGGTACAGGTACACGATCCCTGGGGTACAGGTACACAGTTCCCTGAGCGGTGATGTAGAACAGAGAGACCCTGAGGTACAGGTACACGATCCCTGGGGGGTGATGTAGAACGGAGAGACCCAGGGTTACAGGTACACGATCCCTGGGGAGTGATGTAGAACTGGGAGATCCTGGGGTACAGGTACACTTTCCCTGGGGGGTGATGTAGAACGGAGAGACCCCGGGGTACAGGTACACGGTTACCTGGGGGGTGATGTAGAACGGAGAGACCCAGGGGTACAGGTACACTTTCCCTGGGGGGTGATGTAGAACGGAGAGACCCCGGGGTACAGGTACACAATTCCCTGAGGGGTGATGTGGAACAGAGAGACCCTGAGGTACAGGTACACGGTTCCCTCGGGGGTGATGTAGAACGGAGAGACCCAGGGGTACAGGTTCACGATCCCTGGGGGAGTGATGTAGAAAGGAGTGACCCTCGGCTACAGGTACACGGTTCCCTGGGGGGGTGATGCAGAATGGAGAGACCCAGGGGTACAGGTACACGGTTCCCTGGGGGGTGATGTAGAACTGAGAAACCCAGGGGTACAGGTACACAATCCCTGGGGAGTGATGTAGAAACGAGAGACCCTGGGGTACAGGTACACGATCCCTGGGGAGTGATGTAGAACAGAGAGACCCTAGGGTACAGGTACACGGTTCCCTGCGGAAGTGATGTAGAACGGAGTGACCCTGGGGTACAGGTACACGGTTCCCTGGGGGGTAATGTAGAACGGAGAGACCCGGAGTACAGGTTCACGGTTCCCTGGGGGAGTGATGTAGAACAGAAAGACCCCGGGGTACAGGTACACGGTTCCCTGGGGGGTGATGTAGAGCGGAGAGACCCCGGGGTACAGGTACACGGTTCCCTGAGGGGTGATGTAGAACAGAGAGACCCTGTGGTACAGGTACACGGTTCCCTGGGGGGTTATGTAGAACAGAGAGACCCAGGTGTACAGGTACACGGTTCCCTGGGGGAGTGATGTAGAACAGAGAGACCCTGGGGTACAGGTACACTGTTCCCTGGGGGGTGATGTAGAATGGAGAGACCCAGGGGTACAGTACACAATCCCTGGGGAGTGATGTAGAACGGAGTGACCCTGGGGTACAGGTACACGATCCCTGGGGTACAGGTACACGGTTCCCTGGGGGGTGATGTAGAGCGAAGAGACCCTGGGGTACAGGTACACGGTTCCCTGGGGGGTGATGTAGAACGGAGAGACCCCTGGTTACAGGTACACGGTTCCCTGGGGAGTGATATAGACACTAGGGTACAGGTACACGGTTCCCTTGGGGTGGGGGGTGATGTAGAACAGAGCGATCCGGGGGTACAGGTACACAGTTTCCTGAGGGGTGATGTGGAACAGAGAGACCCTGGGGTACAGGTACACGATCCCTGGGGAGTGATGTAGAACAGAGAGACCCTAGGGTACAGGTACACGGTTCCCTGCGGATGTGATGTAGAACGGAGTGACCCTGGGGTACAGGTACACGGTTCCCTGGGGGGTAATGTAGAACGGAGAGACCCAGGGGTACAGGTTCACGGTTCCCTGGGGGAGTGATGTAGAACAGAAAGACCCCGGGGTACAGGTACACGGTTCCCTGGGGGGGTGATGTAGAGCGGAGAGACCCCGGGGTACAGGTACACGGTTCCCTGAGGGGTGATGTAGAACAGAGAGACCCTGTGGTACAGGTACACGGTTCCCTGGCGGGTGATGTAGAATGGAGAGACCCAGGGGTATAGGTACACGATCCCTGGGGAGTGATGTAGAACAGAGAGACCCAGGTGTACAGGTACACTGTTCCCTGGGGGAGTGATGTAGAACAGAGAGACCCTGTGGTACAGGTACACTGTTCCCTGGGGGGTGATGTAGAATGGAGAGACCCAGGGGTACAGGTACACGATCCCTGGGGAGTGATGTAGAATGGAGTGACCCTGGGGTACAGGTACACGATCCCTGGGGTACAGGTACACGGTTCCCTGGGGGGTGATGTAGAGCGAAGAGACCCTGGGGTACAGGTACACAGTTCCCTGGGGGGTGATGTAGAACAGAAAGACACTGGGGTACAGGTACGCAGTTCACTGGGGGGTGATGTAGATCAGAGAGACCCAGGGGTACAGGTACACGGTTCCCTGGGGGGTGATGTAGACCGGAGAGACCCCGGGGTACAGGTACACAGTTCCCTGAGGGGTGATGTAGAACAGAGTCACCCTGGGGTACAGGTACATGGTTCCCTGGGGGGTGATGAAGAACAGAGAGACCCAGGTGTACAGGTACACTGTTCCCTGGAGGAGTGATGCAGAACAGAGAGACCCTAGGCTACAGGTACACTGTTCACTGCGGGGTGATGTAGAATGGAGAGACCCAGCGATACAGTTAGACAATCCCTGGGGAGTGATGTAGAACGGAGTGACCCTGGGGTACAGGTACACAATCCCTGAGGAGTGATGTAGAAACGAGAGACCCTGGGGTACAGGTACACGATCCCTGGGGTGTGATGTAGAACAGAGAGACCCTAGGGTACAGGTACACGGTTCCCTGCGGAAGTGATGTAGAACGGAGTGACCCTGGGGTACAGGTACACGGTTCCCTGGGGAGTGATGTAGAACAGAGAGACCCTAGGGTACAGGTACACGGTTCCCTGGGGGGTGATGTAGAGCGGAGAGACCCCGGGGTACAGGTACATGGTTCCCTGAGGGGTGATGTAGAACAGAGAGACCCTGTGGTACAGGTACACGGTTCTCTGGGGGGTGATGTAGAACAGAGAGACCCAGGTGTACAGTACACAATCCCTGGGGAGTGATGTAGAACGGAGTGACCCTTGGGTACAGGTACACGATCCCTGGGGTACAGGTACACGGTTCCCTGGGGGGTGATGTAGAGCGAAGAGACCCTGGGGTACAGGTACACGGTTCCCTGGGGGGTGATGTAGAACGGAGAGACCCCTGGTTACAGGTACACGGTTCCCTGGGGAGTGATATAGACACTAGGGTACAGGTACACTGTTCCCTGGGGAGTGATGTAGAATGCAGAGTCCCTGGGGTACAGGTACACAGTTCCCTGAGGGGTGATGTAGAATGGAGTGACCCTGGGGTACAAGTACACAGTTCCCTGGGGGGGGTGATGTTGAACAGAGAGACCCCGAGGTACAGGTACACGGTTCCCTTGGGGTGGGGGGGTGATGTAGAACAGAGCAATCCGGGGGTACAGGTACACAGTTTCCTGAGGGGTGATGTGGAACAGAGAGACCCTGGGGTACAGGTACACAGTTCCCTGGGGGGTGATGTAGAGCAGAGAGACCCAGGGGTACAGGTACAAGGTTCCCTGGGGAGTATGTAGACACTGGTGTACAGGTACATGGTTCCCTGGGGGGTGATGTAGAACGGAGAGAGCCTGGGGTACAGTTACACAGTTCCCTGGGGGTTGATGTAGAGCGGAGAGACCCAGGGGTGCAGGTACACGATCCCTGGGGAATGATGTAGAACGGAGAGTCGCTGGGGTACAGGTAACGGATCCCTGGGGTACAGGTACACGGTACCCTTGGGGGGTGATGTGCAACGGGGAGACCCTGGGGTACAGGTACACAGTTCCTTGGGGGGGTGATATTGAACAGAGAGAGACCCGAAGGTACAGGTGCACGGTTCCCTGGGGGTGTGATGTAGAACAGAGAGACCCTGGGGTACAGGTACACTGTTCCCTGGGGGGTGATGTAGAATGGAGAGACCCAGGGGTACAGTACACAATCCCTGGGGAGTGATGTAGAACGGAGTGACCCTTGGGTACAGGTACACGATCCCTGGGGTACAGGTACACGGTTCCCTGGGGGGTGATGTAGAGCGAAGAGACCCTGGGGTACAGGTACACGGTTCCCTGGGGGGTGATGTAGAACGGAGAGACCCCTGGGTACAGGTACATGGTTCCCTGGGGAGTGATATAGACACTAGGGTACAGGTACACTGTTCCCTGGGGGGTGATGTAGAATGCAGAGTCCCTGGGGTACAGGTACACAGTTCCCTGAGGGGTGATGTAGAATGGAGTGACCCTGGGGTACAAGTACACAGTTCCCTGGGGGGGGTGATGTTGAACAGAGAGACCCCGAGGTACAGGTACACGGTTCCCTTGGGGTGGGGGGGTGATGTAGAACAGAGCGATCCGGGGGTACAGGTACACAGTTTCCTGAGGGGTGATGTGGAACAGAGAGACCCTGGGGTACAGGTACACAGTTCCCTGGGGGGTGATGTAGAGCAGAGAGACCCAGGGGTACAGGTACAAGGTTCCCTGGGGAGTATGTAGACACTGGTGTACAGGTACATGGTTCCCTGGGGGGTGATGTAGAACGGAGAGAGCCTGGGGTACAGTTACACAGTTCCCTGGGGGTTGATGTAGAGCGGAGAGACCCAGGGGTGCAGGTACACGATCCCTGGGGAATGATGTAGAACGGAGAGTCGCTGGGGTACAGGTAACGGATCCCTGGGGTACAGGTACACGGTACCCTTGGGGGGTGATGTGCAACGGGGAGACCCTGGGGTACAGGTACACAGTTCCTTGGGGGGGTGATATTGAACAGAGAGAGACCCGAAGGTACAGGTGCACGGTTCCCTGGGGGTGTGATGTAGAACAGAGAGACCCTGAGGTACAGGTACACGGTTCCCTTGGGGTGGGGGGTGATGTAGAACAGAGCGATCCGGGGGTACAGGTACACAGTTTCCTGAGGGGTGATGTGGAACAGAGAGACCCTGGGGTACAGGTACACGGTTCCCTGAGGGGTGATGTAGAACAGAGAGACCCTGGTGTACAGGTACACGGTTCCCTGAGGGGTGATGTAGAACAGAGAGACCCTGAGGTACAGGTACACGGTTCCCTGGGGGGTGATGTAGAACGGAGAGACCCAGGGGTACAGGTTCACGATCCCTGGGGGAGTGATGTAGAAAGGAGTGACCCTCGGGTACAGGTACACGGTTCCCTGGGGGGGTGATGCAGAACGGAGAGACCCAGGGGTACAGGTACACGGTTCCCTGGGGGGTGATGTAGAACTGAGAGACTCAGGGGTACAGGTACACAATCCCTGGGGAGTGATGTAGAAACGAGAGACCCTGGGGTACAGGTACACTATCCCTGGGGAGTGATGTAGAACAGAGAGACCCTAGGGTACAGGTGCACGGTTCCCTGCGGAAGTGATGTAGAACGGAGTGACCCTGGGGTACAGGTACACAGTTCCCTGGGGCGTGATGTAGAACAGAGAGACCCTAGGGTACAGGTACACGGTTCCCTGCGGAAGTGATGTAGAACGGAGTGACCCTGGGGTACAGGTACACGGTTCCCTGGGGTGTGATGTAGAACAGAAAGACCCCGGGGTACAGGTACACGGTTCCCTGGGGGGTGATGTAGAGCGGAGAGACCCCGGTGTACAGGTACACGGTTCCCTGAGGGGTGATGTAGAACAGAGAGACCCTGTGGTACAGGTACACGGTTCTCTGGGGGGTGATGTAGAACAGAGAGACCCAGGTGTACAGGTACACGGTTCCCTGGGGGAGTGATGTAGAACAGAGAGACCCTGGGGTACAGGTACACTGTTCCCTGGGGGGTGATGTAGAATGGAGAGACCCAGGGGTACAGTACACAATCCCTGGGGAGTGATGTAGAACGGAGTGACCCTGGGGTACAGGTACACTGTTCCCTGGGGAAGTGATGTAGAACAGAGAGACCCTGTGGTACAGGTACACTGTTCCCTGGGGGGTGATGTAGAATGTAGAGACCCAGGGGTACAGGTACACGATCCCTGGGGAGTGATGTAGAACGGAGTGACCCTGGGGTACAGGTACACGATCCCTGGGGTACAGGTACACGGTTCCTTGGGGGGTGATGTAGAGCGAAGAGACCCTGGGGTACAGGTACACGGTTCCCTGGGGGGTGATGTAGAACGGAGAGACCCCTGGTTACAGGTACATGGTTCCCTGGGGAGTGATATAGACACTGGGGTACAGGTACACAGTTCCCTGAGGGGTGATGTAGAATGGAGTGACCCTGGGGTACAAGTACACAGTTCCCTGGGGGGGTGATGTTGAAAAGAGAGACCCCGAGGTACAGGTACACGGTTCCCTTGGGGTGGGGGGGTGATGTAGAACAGAGCGATCCGGGGGTACAGGTACACAGTTTCCTGAGGGGTGATGTGGAACAGAGAGACCCTGGGGTACAGGTACACAGTTCCCTGGGGGGTGATGTAGAGCAGAGAGACCCAGGGGTACAGGTACAACGTTCCCTGGGGAGTATGTAGACACTGGTGTACAGGTACATGGTTCCCTGGGGAATGATGTAGAACGGAGAGTCGCTGGGGTACAGGTAACGGATCCCTGGGGTACAGGTACACGGTTCCCTTGGGGGGTGATGTGCAACGGGGAGACCCTGGGGTACAGGTACACAGTTCCTTGGGGGGGTGATATTGAACAGAGAGAGACCCGAAGGTACAGGTGCACGGTTCCCTGGGGGTGTGATGTAGAACAGAGAGACCCCGGGATACAGGTACACGGTTCCCGGGGGGGTGATGTAGAACAGAGAGACCCAGGGGTGATGTAGAACAGAGAGACCCTGGGGTACAGGTAGACGGTTCCCTGGGGGGTGATTTAGAACAGAGAGACCCAGGGGTAGAGGTACACTTTCCCTGGGGGTTGATGTAGAACGGAGAGACCCCGGGATACAGGTACACAGTTCCCTTGGGGTGATGTAGAACAGAGAGACCCTGAGGTACAGGTACACGGTTCCCTGTGGGGTGATGTAGAGCAGGGAGACCCAAGGGTACAGGTACAGTGTTCCCTGGGGGGTGATGTAGAACGGAGAGACCCTGGGGTACAGGTACACGATCCCTGGGGGGTGATGTAGAATGGAGAGACCCAGGGGTACAGGCACACAATCCCTGGGGAGTGATGTAGAATGGAGTGACCCTGGGGTACAGGTACACAATCCCTGGGGTACAGGTACACGGTTCCCTGGGGGGTATTATAGAACAGAGAAACCCTGGGGTACAGGTACACAGTTCCCTGGGGGGTGATGTAGAACAGAGAGACCCCGAGGTACAGGTACTCGGTTCCCTGGGGGGGCGTGATGTAGAACAGAGAGACCCTGGGGTACAGGTACACAGTTCCCTGGGGTGTGATGTAGAATGGAGAGACCCTGGGGTACAGGTACACAGTTCCCTGGGGGGGTGATGTAGAACAGAGAGACCCCGAGGTACAGGTTCATGGTTCCCTGAGGTGTGATGTAGAACAGAGAGACCCTGGGGTACAGGTACGCATTTCACTGGGGGGTGATGTAGAGCAGAGAGACCCAGGGGTACAGGTACACGGTTCCCTGGGGGGTGATGTAGAACGGAGAGACCCTGGGGTAGAGTTACACAGTTCCCTGGGGGGTGATGTAGAACGGAGAGACCCTTGGGTACAAGTACACAGTTCCCTGGGGGGGTGATGTAGATCAGACAGACCCCGAGGTACAGGGGTACACGGTTCGCTGGGGAGTATGTAGACACTGGTGTACAGGTACACGGTTCCCTGGGGGGTGATGTAGAACGGAGAGACCCTGGGGTTGAGTTACACAGTTCCCTGGGGGGTGATGTAGAACAGAGACACCCTGGGGTACAGGTACACGGTTCCCTGGGGGGTGATGTAGAACAGAGAGACCCTGGGGTACAGGTACACGGTTCCCTTGTGGGGTGATGTAGAACGGAGAGACCCTGGGGTACAGGTACACAGTTCCCTGGGGGGGTGATGTAGAACAGAGAGACCCCGAGGTACAGGTACATGGTTCCCTGAGGGGTGATGTAGAACAGAGAGACCCTGGGGTACAGGTACACAGTTCACTGGGGGGTGATGTAGAGCAGGGAGACCCAAGGGTACAGGTACACGATCCCTGGGGAGTGATGTAGAACTGAGAGACCCAGGGATACAGGTACATAATCCCTGGGGAGTGATGTAGAACCGAGTGTCCCTGGGGTACAGGTACACGATCCCTGGGGTACCGGTACACGGTTCCCTGGGGGGTAATATAGAACGGAGAGACCCTGCGGTACAGGTACACAGTTCCCTGGGGGGTGATGTAGAACAGAGAGACCCCGAGGTACAGGTACACGGTTCCCTGGGGGGTGATGTAGAACGGAGAGACCCTGGGGTAGAGTTACACAGTTCCCTGGGGGTTGATGTAGAACGGAGAGACCCAGGGGTACAGGTACTCAGTTCCCTGGGTTGTGATGTAGAACAGAGAGACCCTGGGGTACAAGTACACAGTTCCCTGGTGGGTGATGTGGAACGGAGAGACCCTGGGGTACAGGTACACAGTTCCCTGGGGGGGGCGTGATGTAGAACAGAGAGACCCTGGGGTACAGGTACACAGTTCCCTCGAAGGGTGATGTAGAACAGAGAGACCCTGGGGTACAGGTACGCGGTTCCCTGGGGGGTGATGTAGAATGGAGAGACCCTGGGGTACAGGTACACAGTTCCCTGGGGGGGGTGATGTAGAACAGAGAGACCCCGAGGTACAGGTACTCAGTTCCCTGGGGAGTATGTAGACACTGGTGTACAGGTACACGGTTCCCTTGGGGGGTGATGTAGAACGGAGAGACCCTGGGGTACAGGTACACAGTTCCCTGGGGGGGTGATGTAGAACAGAGAGACCCCGAGGTACAGGTACATGGTTCCCTGAGGGGTGATGTAGAACAGAGAGACACAGGGGTGCAGGTACACGGTTCCCTGGGGAGTATGTAGACACTGGTGTACAGGTACACGGTTCCCTGGGGGGGTGATGTAGAACAGAGAGACCCTGGGGTACAGGTACACAGTTCCCTGGGGGGTGATGTAGAGCAGGGAGACCCAAGGGTACAGGTACACGATCCCTGGGGAGTGATGTAGAACTGAGAGACCCAGGGATACAGGTACATAATCCCTGGGGAGTGATGTAGAACCGAGTGTCCCTGGGGTACAGGTACACGATTCCCTGGGGGGTGATGTAGAACAGAGAGACCCCAAGGTACAGGTACACGGTTCCCTGGGGGGTGATGTAGAACGGAGAGACCCTGGGGTAGAATTACACAGTTCGCTTGGGGTTGATGTAGAACGGAGAGACCCCGGGGTACAGGTAAACGGTTCCCTGGGTTGTGATGTAGAACAGAGAGACCCTGGGGTACAGGTACTCAGTTCCCTGGGTTGTGATGTAGAACAGAGAGACCCGGGGGTACAGGTACACGGTTCCCTGGGGAGTGATGTAGAACAGAGAGACCCTGGGGTACAAGTACACAGTTCCCTGGGGGGTGATGTAGAACAGAGAGACCCTGGGGTACAGGTACACGGTTCCCTGGTGGGTGATGTGGAACGGAGAGACCCTGGGGTACAGGTACACAGTTCCCTGGGGGGGCGTGATGTAGAACAGAGAGACCCTGGGGTACAGGTACACGGTTCCCTGGGGGGGATGTAGAACGGAGAGACCCTGGGGTACAGGTACACAGTTCCCTCGAAGGGTGATGTAGAACAGAGAGACCCTGGGGTACACGTACACAGTTTCCTGTGGGGTGATGTAGAGCCGAGAAACCCTGGGGTACAGGTTCACGGTTGCCTGGGGAGTATGTAGACACTGGTGTACAGGTACACGGTTCCCTGGGGGGTGATGTAGAACAGAGAGACCCTGGGGTACAGGTACACGGTTCCCTGGGGAGTGATGTAGAATGGAGAGACCCCGGGGTACAGGTACTCAGTTCCCTGGGTTGTGATGTAGAACAGAGAGTCCTGGGGGTACAGGTACACAGTTCCCTGAGGGGTGATGTAGAACAGAGACACCCTGGGGTACAGGTACACGGTTCCCTGGGGAGTGATATACACAGTGCCGTACAGTTACACAGTTCCCTGGGGAGTGATGTAGAACAGAGAGACCCTGGGGTACAGGTAAACAGTTCCCTGGGGGTGATGTAGAGCAGAGAGACCCAGGGGTGCAGGTGCGCAGTTCCCTGGGGGGTGATGTAGAACAGAGAGACCCTGGGGTACAGGTACACAGTTCCCTGGGGGGTGATGTAGAACAGAGAGACCCTGGGGTACGGGTACACAGTTCCCTGGGGGATGATGTAGATCAGAGAGAACCGGGGGTACAGGTACACGGTTCCCTGGGGAGTATGTAGACACTGGTGTAAAGGTACACGGTTCCCTGAGGGGTCATGTAGAACGGAGAGACCCAGGGGTACAGGTACACGGTTCCCTGGGGAGTGATGTAGAACAGAGAGACCCTGGGGTACAAGTACACAGTTCCCTGGGGGGTGATGTAGAACAGAGAGACCCTGGGGTACAGGTACACGGTTCCCTGGTGGGTGATGTGGAACGGAGAGACCCTGGGGTACAGGTACACAGTTCCCTGGGGGGGCGTGATGTAGAACAGAGAGACCCTGGGGTACAGGTACACGGTTCCCTGGGGGGGATGTAGAACGGAGAGACCCTGGGGTACAGGTACACAGTTCCCTCGAAGGGTGATGTAGAACAGAGAGACCCTGGGGTACACGTACACAGTTTCCTGTGGGGTGATGTAGAGCCGAGAAACCCTGGGG
The DNA here is from genome assembly GCF_963921235.1 of Mobula hypostoma. NCBI lineage: Eukaryota > Metazoa > Chordata > Chondrichthyes > Myliobatiformes > Myliobatidae > Mobula > Mobula hypostoma. Next base: position 15,471 of record NW_026948132.1, read on the forward strand.
TACAGGTTCACGGTTGCCTGGGGAGTATGTAGACACTGGTGTACAGGTACACGGTTCCCTGGGGGGTGATGTAGAACAGAGAGACCCTGGGGTACAGGTACACGGTTCCCTGGGGAGTGATGTAGAATGGAGAGACCCCGGGGTACAGGTACTCAGTTCCCTGGGTTGTGATGTAGAACAGAGAGTCCTGGGGGTACAGGTACACAGTTCCCTGAGGGGTGATGTAGAACAGAGACACCCTGGGGTACAGGTACACGGTTCCCTGGGGAGTGATATAGACAGTGCCGTACAGTTACACAGTTCCCTGGGGAGTGATGTAGAACAGAGAGACCCTGGGGTACAGGTAAACAGTTCCCTGGGGGTGATGTAGAGCAGAGAGACCCAGGGGTGCAGGTGCGCAGTTCCCTGGGGGGTGATGTAGAACAGAGAGACCCTGGGGTACAGGTACACAGTTCCCTGGGGGGTGATGTAGAACAGAGAGACCCTGGGGTACGGGTACACAGTTCCCTGGGGGATGATGTAGATCAGAGAGAACCGGGGGTACAGGTACACGGTTCCCTGAGGGGTCATGTAGAACGGAGAGACCCAGGGGTACAGGTACACGATCCCTGGGGAGTGATGTAGAACGAAGAGACCCGGGGGTACAGGTACACGGTTCCCTGAGGGGTGATGTAGAATGGAGAGACCCAGGGGTACAGGTACACAATCCCTGGGGAGTGATGTTGAACGGAGTGACCCAGGGGTACAGGTACACTATCCCTGGGGTACAGGTACACAGTTCTCTGGGGGGTGATGTAGAATGGAGAGACCCTGGGGTACAGGTACACAGTTCCCTGGGGGGGTGATGTAGATCAGAGAGACCCCGAGGTATAGGTACACGGTTCCCTTGGGGTTGGGGGGTGATGTAGAACAGAGCGATCCGGGGGTACAGGTACACAGTTTCCTGGGGGGTGATGTAGAGCAGAGAGATCCAGGGGTATAGGTACACGGTTCCCTGGGGAGTATAGAGACACTGGTGTACAGGTACACAGTTCCTTGGGGGGTTGATATAGAACAGAGAGACCCCAAAGTACAGGTGCACGGTTCCCTGGAGGGGTGATGTAGAACAGAGAGACCCCGGGGTACAGGTACACGATCCCTGTGGAGTGATGTAGAACAGAGAGACCCTGGGGTACAGGTACACGGTTCCCTGGGGAGTGATGTAGAACAGAGAGAACCTGGGGTACAGGTACACGGTTCCCTGGGGAGTGATGTAGAACAGAGAGACCCTGGGGTACAGGTACTCGGTTCCCTGGGGAGTGATGTAGAACAGAGAGAACCTGGGGTACAGGTACACGGTTCCCTGGGGAGTGATGTAGAACAGAGAGACCCCGGGGTACAGGTACTCGGTTCCTAAAAGTGGTGACATGGTTAGACAGCATGGTGAATAAGGTGATTGTCATGCTGGCCTTCATTGGTCAGGGCACTGAGTTCAGGAATTAGGACATTAGATTGCAGTTGTACAAGACATTGGTGAGATCGCACTTGGAATATTCAATAACTTGCAATTTTGGTCACCCTGCTATAAGGAAGATATTATTAAGCTGGAAATGGTCCAGACGAGATTCACCAGGCTGCTGAGGAGATTTACGAGGATGTTGCCGGGACTTGAGAGACTAAGAGAGAGATCGGTCAGGTTGGACTTTATTCACTGGAATGGAGGAGGCTTACAGAGATGTGTAAAGTCACCACATGCACAGACAGGGTGAATGTGGACAGTCTTTTCCCCAGGGCTGGGGCATGAACCAGGTTGGAACCAGAGGATGGTCTGTATTTGGACCAAGATGACAGTGAGAGTGGTTGAGGCAGGTACATTGACAACATTTGGGTGGTCACGTGGACAGGAAAGGTTTAGGGGGCTATGACATGATCACAGGCAAATGAGACTGGCTTAGGTGGGATTCAGGGTGGCGGGGGGCCGGGGGGGGTGGTGCGGACTCTGACCGAAGAGCCTGGTTCTGTGCTGTGTGACTCTGTGACTTGAGCAGTGTGACAGATAGAGCAGCCCCACCACTGAAACTCTGCAGTAATCCACTCTCCCCTAACATGACTACAGAGGATAACTACTGAACATTTTACATTCACTGGCCTCATTTTTTAATTAACTACTAGTTATAAATGCGCTATTTGTGGATATGCTGAACTCACTACAGATAAAATATTTTAACACATGCTGTTACTTTCAGAGCAAAAATTCCAGTGAAAATGAGGAGCCCAAATAAAATAATTATGGTTAGAACACACTTCAGGTACTGTGTTCAGTTCTGGTCACCTCATTATAGAAAGGGTGTGGAAACTTTAGAGAGAGGGCAGAAGAATCAGAATCAGGTTTAATATCACTGGCATATGTCATGAGATTTGTTGTTTTATAGTAGCAGTAGACTAGAATACATAACAAAAAGCTATAAATTGTTTTATACTATATATATTAAATAAGTAGTGCTAAAAGAGAGTAAATAAGAATTTTTAAAAAGTGAGGTAGTTCTCCTGGGTTCATGGACCATTCGGAAAGTGGATGGCAGTGGGGAAGAAGCTGTTTCTAAAATGTTAATTGCGAGGCTTCAGGCTCTAATACTTCCTCTCTGATGGTAGCAATGAGAAGAGAGGATGTCTTGGGCGATGGGGATCCTTAGTGATGGATGCTGCCTTTTTGAGTCTTCACTTTTTAAGGCCCATCACGGAGCTGGCTAGTTTACAACTTTCTGGAGCTTTTTCTGATCCTGTGCAGGGGCCCCTCCAGACCAGAAGGTGGTGCGGTCAGCTGGAATACTCTTCATGGTAAATCTGTAGAAATTTGCGATGGTCTTTGGTGACATACCAAGTCTCTTCAAACTCTGAATGAAATCTACCCGCTGCTGTGGCTTCTTTGTAACTGCATCAGTATGTTGGGCCCAGGATAGATCTTCAGAGATGTTGACACCCGGGAACTTAAAACTTCTCCCCTTTTCCACTGCTGCTCCCTCACTGGGATGGAGTTTGTTAGGTGTGTTCAGGAAGGTTTCCTGACACAATATGTAGATAAACCTACAAGAGGAGAGGCTGTACTTGATTTGGTATTGGAAAATGAACCTGGTCAGGTGTCAGGTCTCTCGGTGGGACAGCATTTTCGAGATGGTGATCATAACTCTATCTCCTTTACTATAGCATTGGAGAGGGATAGGAACAGACAAGTTGGGGAAACGTTTTATTGGAGTAAGGGGAAATATGAGGCTATCAGGCAGGAACTTGGAAGCATAAACTGGAAATAGATGTTCTCAGGGAAACATACGGAAGAAATGTGGCAAATGTTCAGGGGATATTTGCATGGTGATCTGCATAGGTACGTTCCAATGAGACAGGGAAAGGATGGTAGGGTACAGGAACCGTGGTGTACAAAGACTGTTGAAAATCTAGTCAAGAAGAAAAGAAAAGTTTACGAAAGGTTCAAAAAAACTAGGTAATGATAGAGATATAGAAGATTATAAGGCTAGCAGGAAGGAGCTTAAGAATGAAATTCGGAGAGCCAGAAGGGGCCATGAGAAGGCCTTGGCAGACAAGATTAAGGAAAACCCCAAGGCGTTCTACAAGTATGTGAAGAGCAAGAGGATAAGATGTGACAGAATAGGCCCAATCAAATGTGACAGTGGAAAAGTGTGTATGGAACTAGAGAAGATAGCAGAGATACTTAATGAGTACTCTGCTTCAGTATTCACTATGAAAAAGGATCTCGGCAATTTGAGGGATGACTTACAGCAGATTGAAAAGCTTGAGCATATAGACGTTAAGAAAGAGGATGTGCCAGAGCTTTTGGAAAGCATCAAGTTGGATAAGTCTGCGGGACCAGATGAGATGTACCCCAGGCTACTGTGGGAGGCGAGGGAGGAGATTGCTGAGCCTCTGACAATGATCTTTGCATCGTCAATGGGGATGGGAGAGGTTCCGAAGCATTAAAGGGTTGCAGATGTTGTTCCCTTATTCAAGAAAGGAAGTAGAGATAGCCCTGGAAATTATAGACCAGTGAGTCTTACTTCATGGTTGGTAAGTTGATGGAAAAGATCCTGAGAGGCAGGATTTATGAACATTTAGAGAGGCATAATATGATCAGGAATAGTCAGCATGGCTTTCTCAAAGGCAAGTCGTGCCTTACGAGCCTGATTGAATTTTTTGAGGATGTGACTAAGCACATTGATGAAGGTAGAGCAGTAGATGTAGTGTATATGGATTTCAGCAAGACATTTGATAAGGTACCCCATGCAAGGCTTATTGAGAAAGTAAGGAGGCATGGCATCCAAGAGGACCTTGCTTTGTGCATCCAGAATTGGCTTGCTCACAGAAGGCAAAGAGTGATTATAGACGGGTCATATTTTGCATGGAAGTCGGTGACCCGTGGTGTGCCTCAGGGATCTGTTCTGGGACCCCTTCTTTTTGTGATTTTTATAAATGACCTGCATGAGGAAGTTGAGGGATGGGTTAGTAAATTTGCTGATGTCACAGAGGTTGGTAGTGTTGTGGATAGTGTGGAGGGCTGTCAGAGGTTACAGTGAGACATTGATAGGATGCAAAACTGGGCTGAGAAGTGGCAGATGGAGTTCAACTCAGATAAGTGTGAAGTGGTTCATTTTGGTAGGTCAAATATGATGACAGAATACAGTATTAATGGTAAGACTCTTGGCAGTGTGGAGGATCAGAGGGATCTTGGGGTCTGGGTCCATAGGACACTCAAAGCTGCTGCGCAGGTTGACTCTGTGGTTAAGAAGGCATACGGTGTATTGGCCTTCATCAACCGTGGGATTGAGTTTAAGAGCTGAGAGGTAATGTTACAGCTATAAAGAACCCTGGTCAGACCCCACTTGGAGTACTGTGCTCAGTTCTGGTCACCTCACCACAGGAAGGATGTGGAAACAATAGAAAGGGTGCAGAGGAGATTTACAAGGATGTTGCCTGGATTGGGGAGCATTCTTATGAGAATTGGTTGAGTGAACTCGGCCTTTTTTCCTTGGAGTGACGGAGGATGAGAGGTGACCTGATAGAGGTGTACAAGATAATAAGAGGCATTGATCGTGTGGATAGTCAGAGGCTTTTTCCTAGGGCTGAAATGGCTAGCATGGGAGGACACAGTTTTAAGGTGCTTGGAAGTAGGTACAGAGGAGATGTCAGGGGTAAGTTTTTTATACGGAGTGGTGAGTGCATGGAATGGGCTGCCGGCAATAGTGGTGGAGGTGGATACAATTGGATCTTTTAAGAGACTCCTGGATAGGTATGTGGAGCTTAGGAAAGTAGAGGGCTGTGGGTAACTCTAGGTAATTTTTAAGGTAAGGACATGTTTGGCACAGCTTTGTGGGCCGAAGGGCCTGTATTGTGCTGTAGGTTTTCTATGTTTCTATGTCTCTACGTATTTTGCTCGATGATTTACTTTCAACTTTGATAAGGGGTAGAGATAAGATGGATGGACATAGTCTTTTCTTCCAGGGTCAGGGAGTCCAAAACTAGAGGGCACAGGTTAAAGGTGGAAGGGGAAAGATTTAAAGGCGATCCAAGGGGCAGTTTTTCCACACGGAGGGTGGTGGGTGTTATGGAGTGAACTGCCAGAGGAAGCGGTAGTGGTGGGTACAACTGCGTTTCAAAGACTCTTGGACAGGTACATGGATGGGAAATGTTTAGAGCATGGTTCTCAACCTTTTTAATACTATGGACCCCTACCATTAACCGAGGGGTCCATTGAACCTAGGCTGGGAACCCCTGGTTTAGAGTGGTATGCACAAAATGGAAACAAATGTGTCTCGGTCAGGTACGCATCATGGCCTGCATAGCCAAGTCGGGCCAATGGGCGTGTTCAGAGCTCTTTCACCGTATGAATCGAATGTGTTCGGGTGTACATCGGACAGAACGTCACACCACCCGTCTGTTGCTTGTCCAAACAGGATTTGCAGAGATCTGATTGGGAGTTGCTCAGGATGAGACAGGATGTTGAAAGTGGGGTGAACAGGATCAAAAACACCCCAACTTGTAGAGGGTGAATGACATTTGTACAAAGGGTCTTCTACGCAAATGGATCACAGGACATGTCAGTCAACAGGTGTATGCATGTGTGTGGGTGGGTGTGTCTGTGTGTGAGTGTGTGTGTGTGTATGTGTATGTGTATGTGAGTGAGTGTGTGTGTGTGTGTTTGTGTGTATGTGTGACTTTGTCCAGTGTAGTGTGTGTGTATCTCTCTGTGTCTATATGTGTTTTTGTCCAAGTGCACATGTGTGTGTTTGTGTGTCTGTGTGCGTGTCTGTATGTGTGTGTGTAAGAGTGTGTGTGTGTAAGAGTGTCTGTGTCTATATATGTGTATGTCAGTGTGTGTCAATGTGTATATTTGTGTGTCTGTGTGTCTGTGTGTGTCTGTGAGTGTGTGTGAGTGTGTGTGTGTGTCTGTGTGGGAGTGTGTATGTGTGTCTGTGTGTGTCTGTGAGTGTGTGTGTGTGTCTGTGTGGGAGTGTGTATGTGTGTCTGTGTGTGTCTGTGAGTGTGTGTGATTCTGTAAATGTGTATGTGAGTGAGTGTGTGTGTGTGTGTGTGTAAGAGTGTCTGTGTCTATATATGTGTATGTCAGTGTGTGTCAATGTGTATATTTGTGTGTCTGTGTGGGAGTGTGTATGTGTGTCTGTGTGTGTCTGTGAGTGTGTATGTGTATGTGTATGTGAGTGAGTGTGTGTGTGTGTGTGTGTAAGAGTGTCTGTGTCTATATATGTGTATGTCAGTGTGTGTCAATGTGTATATTTGTGTGTCTGTGTGGGAGTGTGTATGTGTGTCTGTGAGTGTGTGTGAGTGTGTGTGATTCTGTAAATGTGTATGTGAGTGAGTGTGTGTGTGTGTGTGTGTAAGAGTGTCTGTGTCTATATATGTGTATGTCAGTGTGTGTCAATGTGTATATTTGTGTGTCTGTGTGTATGTGTGTCTGTGAGTGTCTGTGAGTGTCTGTGTGTGTCTGTGTGGGAGTGTGTATGTGTGTATGTGTGAGTCTGTGTGTCTGTGTGGGAGTGTGTATGTGTGTCTGTGTGGGAGTGTGTATGTGTGTGTCTGTGTGGGAGTGTGTATGTGTGTCTGTGTGGGAGTGTGTCTGTGAGTGTGTGTGTGTGTCTGTGTGTGTCTGTGAGTGTCTGTGTGTGTCTGTGAGTGTGTGTGTGTGTCTGTGTGGGAGTGTGTATGTGTGTCTGTGTGGGAGTGTGTCTGTGAGTGTGTGTGTGTGTCTGTGTGTGTATGTGTGTCTGTGTGTGTCTGTGAGTGTGTGTGTGTGTCTGTGTGGGAGTGTGTCTGTGTGGGAGTGTGTCTGTGTGGGAGTGTGTCTGTGAGTGTGTGTGTGTGTCTGTGTGGGAGTGTGTGTGTGTCTGTGTGGGAGTGTGTATGTGTGTGTCTGTGTGTGTGTGTGTCTGTGTGGGAGTGTGTGTGTGTGTGTCTGTGTGGGAGTGTGTCTGTGTGGGAGTGTGTGTGTGTCTGTGTGGGAGTGTGTATGTGTGTGTCTGTGTGTGTGTGTGTCTGTGTGGGAGTGTGTGTGTGTCTGTGTGGGAGTGTGTATGTGTGGGAGTGTGTCTGTGTGGGAGTGTGTGTGTGTCTGTGTGGGAGTGTGTATGTGTGTGTCTGTGTGTGTGTGTGTCTGTGTGGGAGTGTGTGTGTGTGTGTCTGTGTGGGAGTGTGTCTGTGTGGGAGTGTGTGTGTGTCTGTGTGGGAGTGTGTATGTGTGGGAGTGTGTCTGTGTGGGAGTGTGTGTGTGTCTGTGTGGGAGTGTGTATGTGTGTGTCTGTGTGTGTGTGTGTCTGTGTGGGAGTGTGTGTGTGTCTGTGTGGGAGTGTGTATGTGTGGGAGTGTGTCTGTGTGGGAGTGTGTCTGTGTGGGAGTGTGTCTGTGTGTGTGTCTGTGTGGGAGTGTGTCTGTGTGGGAGTGTGTCTGTGTGGGAGTGTGTATGTGTGTGTCTGTGTGTGTGTGTGTCTGTGTGGGAGTGTGTGTGTGTCTGTGTGGGAGTGTGTATGTGTGGGAGTGTGTCTGTGTGGGAGTGTGTGTGTGTCTGTGTGGGAGTGTGTATGTGTGTGTCTGTGTGTGTGTGTGTCTGTGTGGGAGTGTGTGTGTGTGTGTCTGTGTGGGAGTGTGTCTGTGTGGGAGTGTGTGTGTGTCTGTGTGGGAGTGTGTATGTGTGGGAGTGTGTCTGTGTGGGAGTGTGTGTGTGTCTGTGTGGGAGTGTGTATGTGTGTGTCTGTGTGTGTGTGTGTCTGTGTGGGAGTGTGTGTGTGTCTGTGTGGGAGTGTGTATGTGTGGGAGTGTGTCTGTGTGGGAGTGTGTCTGTGTGGGAGTGTGTCTGTGTGTGTGTCTGTGTGGGAGTGTGTCTGTGTGGGAGTGTGTCTGTGTGGGAGTGTGTCTGTGTGTCTGTGAGTGTCTGTGTGGGAGTGTGTATGTGTGGGAGTGTGTCTGTGTGGGAGTGTGTGTGTGTCTGTGTGGGAGTGTGTATGTGTGTGTCTGTGTGTGTGTGTGTCTGTGTGGGAGTGTGTCTGTGTGGGAGTGTGTGTGTGTCTGTGTGGGAGTGTGTATGTGTGTGTCTGTGTGTGTGTGTGTCTGTGTGGGAGTGTGTGTGTGTCTGTGTGGGAGTGTGTCTGTGTGGGAGTGTGTCTGTGTGGGAGTGTGTGTGTGTGTGTGGGAGTGTGTCTGTGTGAGAGTGTGTCTGTGTGGGAGTGTGTCTGTGTGTGTGTCTGTGTGGGAGTGTGTCTGTGTGGGAGTGTGTCTGTGTGTGTGTGTGTCTGTGTGGGAGTGTGTGTGTGTGTCTGTGTGTGAGTGTGTCTGTGTGGGAGTGTGTGTGTGTGGGAGTGTGTGTGTGTGTGTGTGTGTGTGTGTGGGAGTGTGTCTGTGTGGGAGTGTGTCTGTGTGGGAGTGTGTCTGTGTGGGAGTGTGTCTGTGTCTGTGTGTGTGTGTGTCTGTGTGGGAGTGTGTGTGTGTCTGTGTGGGAGTGTGTATGTGTGTGTCTGTGTGTGTGTGTGTCTGTGTGGGAGTGTGTCTGTGTGGGAGTGTGTCTGTGTGGGAGTGTGTCTGTGTGGGAGTGTGTATGTGTGTGTCTGTGTGGGAGTGTGTCTGTGTGGGAGTGTGTATGTGTGTGTCTGTGTGGGAGTGTGTCTGTGTGGGAGTGTGTCTGTGTGTGTATGTGAGTGTCTGTGTGTGTCTGTGTGTGTCTGTGTGGGAGTGTGTCTGTGTGGGAGTGTGTCTGTGTGGGAGTGTGTCTGTGTGGGAGTGTGTATGTGTGTGTCTGTGTGGGAGTGTGTCTGTGTGTGTCTGTGTGTGTATGTGAGTGTCTGTGTGTGTCTGTGTGTGTCTGTGTGGGAGTGTGTCTGTGTGGGAGTGTGTCTGTGTGTGTGTGTGTGTGTGTGGGAGTGTGTGCCTGTGTGAGTGTGTCTGTGGGAGTGTGTCTGTGTGGGAGTGTGTGTGTGTGTGTGGGAGTGTGTATGTGTGGGAGTGTGTCTGTGTGGGAGTGTGTGTGTGTCTGTGTGGGAGTGTGTATGTGTGTGTCTGTGTGTGTGTGTGTCTGTGTGGGAGTGTGTGTGTGTCTGTGTGGGAGTGTGTATGTGTGGGAGTGTGTCTGTGTGGGAGTGTGTCTGTGTGGGAGTGTGTCTGTGTGTGTGTCTGTGTGGGAGTGTGTCTGTGTGGGAGTGTGTCTGTGTGGGAGTGTGTATGTGTGTGTCTGTGTGTGTGTGTGTCTGTGTGGGAGTGTGTATGTGTGGGAGTGTGTCTGTGTGGGAGTGTGTGTGTGTCTGTGTGGGAGTGTGTATGTGTGTGTCTGTGTGTGTGTGTGTCTGTGTGGGAGTGTGTGTGTGTGTGTCTGTGTGGGAGTGTGTCTGTGTGGGAGTGTGTGTGTGTCTGTGTGGGAGTGTGTATGTGTGGGAGTGTGTCTGTGTGGGAGTGTGTGTGTGTCTGTGTGGGAGTGTGTATGTGTGTGTCTGTGTGTGTGTGTGTCTGTGTGGGAGTGTGTGTGTGTCTGTGTGGGAGTGTGTCTGTGTGGGAGTGTGTCTGTGTGGGAGTGTGTATGTGTGTGTCTGTGTGTGTGTGTGTCTGTGTGGGAGTGTGTGTGTGTCTGTGTGGGAGTGTGTATGTGTGGGAGTGTGTCTGTGTGGGAGTGTGTGTGTGTCTGTGTGGGAGTGTGTATGTGTGTGTCTGTGTGTGTGTGTGTCTGTGTGGGAGTGTGTGTGTGTGTGTCTGTGTGGGAGTGTGTCTGTGTGGGAGTGTGTCTGTGTGGGAGTGTGTGTGTGTCCTTGGGAGATTGGGGGCATGGGGGTGAGGGACACACATTGAAACACTGCAGTCCGTGTGGGGTAGAGGATGGGGGTGAGGGACACACATTGAAACACTGCAGTCCCCGTGGGGTAAAGGATGGGGGTGAGGGACACACACTGAAACACTGCAGTCCGTGTGGGGTAAAGGATGGGGGTGAGGGACACACATTGAAACACTGCAGTCCGTGTGGGGTAGAGGATGGGGGTGAGGGACACACATTGAAACACTGCAGTCCGTGTGGGGTAGAGGATGGGGGTGAGGGACACACATTGAAACACTGCAGTCTGTGTGGGGTAGAGGATGGGGGTGAGGGACACACATTGAAACACTGCAGTCCGTGTGGGGTGGAGGATGGGGGTGAGGGACACACATTGAAACACTGCAGTCCGTGTGGGGTAGAGGATGGGGGTGAGGGACACACACTGAAACACTGCAGTCCGTGTGGGGTAGAGGATGGGGGTGAGGGACACACATTGAAACACTGCAGTCCGTGTGGGGTAGAGGATGGGGGTGAGGGACACACATTGAAACACTGCAGTCCGTGTGGGGTAGAGGATGGGGGTGAGGGACACACATTGAAACACTGCAGTCCCCGTGGGGTAAAGGATGGGGGTGAGGGACACACATTGAAACACTGCAGTCCGTGTGGGGTAGAGGACGGGGGTGAGGGACACACATTGAAACACTGCAGTCTGTGTGGGGTAGAGGATGGGGGTGAGGGACACACATTGAAACACTGCAGTCCGTGTGGGGTGGAGGATGGGGGTGAGGGACACACATTGAAACACTGCAGTCCGTGTGGGGTAGAGGATGGGGGTGAGGGACACACACTGAAACACTGCAGTCCGTGTGGGGTAGAGGATGGGGGTGAGGGACACACATTGAAACACTGCAGTCTGTGTGGGGTAGAGGATGGGGGTGAGGGACACACATTGAAACACTGCAGTCCGTGTGGGGTAGAGGATGGGGGTGAGAGACACACACTGAAACACTGCAGTCCGTGTGGGGTAGAGGATGGGGGTGAGGGACACACACTGAAACACTGCAGTCCGTGTGGGGTAGAGGATGGGGGTGAGGGACACACATTGAAACACTGCAGTCCGTGTGGGGTAGAGGATGGGGGTGAGGGACACACATTGAAACACTGCAGTCCGTGTGGGGTAGAGGATGGGGGTGAGGGACACACATTGAAACACTGCAGTCCATGTGGGGTAGAGGACGGGGGTGAGGGACACACATTGAAACACTGCAGTCCATGTGGGGTAGAGGACGGGGGTGAGGGACACACATTGAAACACTGCAGTCCGTGTGGGGTAGAGGATGGGGGTGAGGGACACACATTGAAACACTGCAGACCGTGTGGGGTAGAGGATGGGGGTGAGAGACACACATTGAAACACTACTGTCCGTGTGGGGTAGAGGATGCGGGTGAGGGACACACGTTGAAACACTGCAGTCCGTGTGGGGTAAACAATGGGGGTGAGGGACACACATTGAAACACTGCAGTCCCCGTGGGGTAAAGGATGGGGGTGAGGGACACACATTGAAACACTGCAGTCCGTGTGGGGTAGAGGATGGGGGTGAGAGACACACATTGAAACACTGCAGTCCGTGTGGGGTAGAGGATGGGGGTGAGGGACACACATTGAAACACTGCAGTCCGTGTGGGGTAGAGGATGGGGGTGAGGGACACACATTGAAACACTGCAGTCCGTGTGGGGTAGAGGATGGGGGTGAGGGACACACACTGAAACACTGCAGTCCGTGTGGGGTAGAGGATGGGGGTGAGGGACACACATTGAAACACTGCAGTCCGTGTGGGGTAGAGGATGGGGGTGAGGGACACACATTGAAACACTGCAGTCCGTGTGGGGTAGAGGATGGGGGTGAGAGACACACATTGAAACACTGCAGTCCGTGTGGGGTAGAGGAAGGGGGTGAGGGACACACATTGAAACACTGCAGTCCGTGTGGGGTAGAGGATGGGGGTGAGGGACACACATTGAAACACTGCAGTCCGTGTGGGGTAGAGGATGGGGGTGAGAGACACACATTGAAACACTGCAGTCCGTGTGGGGTAGAGGATGCGGGTGAGGGACACACGTTGAAACACTGCAGTCCGTGTGGGGTAAACAATGGGGGTGAGGGACACACATTGAAACACTGCAGTCCCCGTGGGGTAAAGGATGGGGGTGAGGGACACACATTGAAACACTGCAGTCCGTGTGGGGTAGAGGATGGGGGTGAGAGACACACATTGAAACACTGCAGTCCGTGTGGGGTAGAGGATGGGGGTGAGGGACACACATTGAAACACTGCAGTCCGTGTGGGGTAGAGGATGGGGGTGAGGGACACACATTGAAACACTGCAGTCCGTGTGGGGTAGAGGATGGGGGTGAGGGACACACATTGAAACACTGCAGTCCGTGTGGGGTAGAGGATGGGGGTGAGAGACACACATTGAAACACTGCAGTCCGTGTGGGGTAGAGGATGCGGGTGAGGGACACACGTTGAAACACTGCAGTCCGTGTGGGGTAAACAATGGGGGTGAGGGACACACATTGAAACACTGCAGTCCCCGTGGGGTAAAGGATGGGGGTGAGGGACACACATTGAAACACTGCAGTCCGTGTGGGGTAGAGGATGGGGGTGAGAGACACACATTGAAACACTACTGTCCGTGTGGGGTAGAGGGTGGGGGTGAGGGACACACATTGAAACACTGCAGTCCGTGTGGGGTAGAGGATGGGGGTGAGGGACACACATTGAAACACTGCAGTCCGTGTGGGGTAGAGGATGGGGGTGAGGGACACACATTGAAACACTGCAGTCCGTGTGGGGTAGAGGACGGGGGTGAGGGACACACATTGAAACACTGCAGTCCGTGTGGGGTAGAGGACGGGGGTGAGGGACACACATTGAAACACTGCAGTCCGTGTGGGGTAGAGGATGGGGGTGAGGGACACACATTGAAACACTGCAGTCCGTGTGGGGTAGAGGATGGGGGTGAGAGACACACACTGAAACACTGCAGTCCGTGTGGGGTAGAGGATGGGGGTGAGGGACACACACTGAAACACTGCAGTCCGTGTGGGGTAGAGGATGGGGGTGAGGGACACACATTGAAACACAGCAGTCCGTGTGGGGTAGAGGATGGGGGTGAGGGACACACATTGAAACACTGCAGTCCGTGTGGGGTAGAGGATGGGGGTGAGGGACACACATTGAAACACTGCAGTCCATGTGGGGTAGAGGACGGGGGTGAGGGACACACATTGAAACACTGCAGTCCATGTGGGGTAGAGGACGGGGGTGAGGGACACACATTGAAACACTGCAGTCCGTGTGGGGTAGAGGATGGGGGTGAGGGACACACATTGAAACACTGCAGACCGTGTGGGGTAGAGGATGGGGTGAGAGACACACATTGAAACACTACTGTCCGTGTGGGGTAGAGGATGCGGGTGAGGGACACACGTTGAAACACTGCAGTCCGTGTGGGGTAAACAATGGGGGTGAGGGACACACATTGAAACACTGCAGTCCCCGTGGGGTAAAGGATGGGGGTGAGGGACACACATTGAAACACTGCAGTCCGTGTGGGGTAGAGGATGGGGGTGAGAGACACACATTGAAACACTACTGTCCGTGTGGGGTAGAGGATGGGGGTGAGGGACACACATTGAAACACTGCAGTCCGTGTGGGGTAGAGGATGGGGGTGAGGGACACACATTGAAACACTGCAGTCCGTGTGGGGTAGAGGATGGGGGTGAGGGACACACACTGAAACACTGCAGTCCGTGTGGGGTAGAGGATGGGGGTGAGGGACACACATTGAAACACTGCAGTCCGTGTGGGGTAGAGGATGGGGGTGAGGGACACACATTGAAACACTGCAGTCCATGTGGGGTAGAGGATGGGGGTGAGAGACACACATTGAAACACTGCAGTCCGTGTGGGGTAGAGGAAGGGGGTGAGGGACACACATTGAAACACTGCAGTCCGTGTGGGGTAGAGGATGGGGGTGAGGGACACACATTGAAACACTGCAGACCGTGTGGGGTAGAGGATGGGGGTGAGAGACACACATTGAAACACTGCAGTCCGTGTGGGGTAGAGGATGGGGGTGAGGGACACACATTGAAACACTGCAGTCCGTGTGGGGTAAACAATGGGGGTGAGGGACACACATTGAAACACTGCAGTCCCCGTGGGGTAAAGGATGGGGGTGAGGGACACACATTGAAACACTGCAGTCCGTGTGGGGTAGAGGATGGGGGTGAGAGACACACATTGAAACACTACTGTCCGTGTGGGGTAGAGGATGGGGGTGAGGGACACACATTGAAACACTGCAGTCCGTGTGGGGTAGAGGATGGGGGTGAGGGACACACATTGAAACACTGCAGTCCGTGTGGGGTAGAGGATGGGGGTGAGGGACACACATTGAAACACTGCAGTCCGTGTGGGGTAGAGGATGGGGGTGAGAGACACACATTGAAACACTGCAGTCCGTGTGGGGTAGAGGATGCGGGTGAGGGACACACATTGAAACACTGCAGTCCGTGTGGGGTAAACTATGGGGGTGAGGGACACACATTGAAACACTGCAGTCCCCGTGGGGTAAAGGATGGGGGTGAGGGACACACATTGAAACACTGCAGTCCGTGTGGGGTAGAGGATGGGGGTGAGAGACACACATTGAAACACTGCAGTCCGTGTGGGGTAGAGGATGGGGGTGAGGGACACACATTGAAACACTGCAGTCCGTGTGGGGTAGAGGATGGGGGTGAGGGACACACATTGAAACACTGCAGTCCGTGTGGGGTAGAGGATGGGGGTGAGGGACACACATTGAAACACTGCAGTCCATGTGGGGTAGAGGACGGGGGTGAGGGACACACATTGAAACACTGCAGTCCGTGTGGGGTAGAGGACGGGGGTGAGGGACACACATTGAAACACTGCAGTCCGTGTGGGGTAGAGGATGGGGGTGAGGGACACACATTGAAACACTGCAGTCCGTGTGGGGTAGAGGATGGGGGTGAGAGACACACATTGAAACACTGCAGTCCGTGTGGGGTAGAGGATGGGGGTGAGGGACACACATTGAAACACTGCAGTCCGTGTGGGGTAAACGATGGGGGTGAGGGACACACTTTGAAACACTGCAGTCCGTGTGGGGTAGAGGATGGGGGTGAGGGACACATATTGAAACACTGCAGTCCGTGTGGTGTAGAGGCTGGGGGTGAGGGACACACATTGAAACACTGCAGTCCATGTGGGGTAGAGCATGGGGGTGAGAGACACACATTGAAACACTGCAGTCAGTGTGGGGTAGAGGATGCGGGTGAGGGACACACGTTGAAACACTGCAGTCCGTGTGGGGTAAACAATGGGGGTGAGGGACACACATTGAAACACTGCAGTCCCCGTGGGGTAGAGGATGGGGGTGAGGGACACACATTGAAACACTGCAGTCCGTGTGGGGTAGAGGATGGGGGTGAGAGACACACATTGAAACACTGCAGTCCGTGTGGGGTAGAGGATGGGGGTGAGGGACACACATTGAAACACTGCAGTCCGTGTGGGGTAAAGGATGGGGGTGAGGGACACACATTGAAACACTGCAGTCCCCGTGGGGTAAAGGATGGGGGTGAGGGACACACATTGAAACACTGCAGTCCGTGTGGGGTAGAGGATGGGGGTGAGAGACACACATTGAAACACTGCAGTCCGTGTGGGGTAGAGGATGGGGGTGAGGGACACACATTGAAACACTGCAGTCCGTGTGGGGTAGAGGATGGGGGTGAGGGACACACATTGAAACACTGCAGTCCGTGTGGGGTAGAGGATGGGGGTGAGGGACACACATTGAAACACTGCAGACCGTGTGGGGTAGAGGATGGGGGTGAGAGACACACATTGAAACACTGCAGTCCGTGTGGGGTAGAGGATGGGGGTCAGAGACACACATTGAAACACTGCAGTCCGTGTGGGGTAAACGATGGGGGTGAGGGACACACATTGAAACACTGCAGTCCCCGTGGGGTAAAGGATGGGGGTGAGGGACACACATTGAAACACTGCAGTCCGTGTGGGGTAGAGGATGGGGGTGAGAGACACACATTGAAACACTACTGTCCGTGTGGGGTAGAGGATGGGGGTGAGGGACACACATTGAAACACTGCAGTCCGTGTGGGGTAGAGGATGGGGGTGAGCGACACACATTGAAACACTGCAGTCCGTGTGGGGTAGAGGATGGGGGTGAGGGACACACATTGAAACACTGCAGTCCGTGTGGGGTAGAGGACGGGGGTGAGGGACACACACTGAAACACTGCAGTCCGCGTGGGGTAGAGGACGGGGGTGAGAGACACACATTGAAACACTGCAGTCCGTGTGGGGTAGAGGATGGGGGTGAGGGACACACATTGAAACACTGCAGTCCGTGTGGGGTAGAGGATGGGGGTGAGAGACACACATTGAAACACTACTGTCCGTGTGGGGTAGAGGATGCGGGTGAGGGACACACTTGAAACACTGCAGTCCGTGTGGGGTAGAGGATGGGGGTGAGGGACACACATTGAAACACTGCAGTCCGTGTGGGGTAGAGGATGGGGGTGAGGGACACACATTGAAACACTGCAGTCCGTGTGGGGTAGAGGATGGGGGTGAGAGACACACATTGAAACACTGCAGTCCGTGTGGGGTAGAGGATGGGGGTGAGGGACACACATTGAAACACTGCAGTCCGTGTGGGGTAGAGGATGGGGGTGAGGGACACACATTGAAACACTGCAGTCCGTGTGGGGTAGAGGATGGGGGTGAGGGACACACATGAAACACTGCAGTCCGTGTGGGGTAGAGGATGGGGGTGAGGGACACACATTGAAACACTGCAGTCCGTGTGGGGTAGAGGATGGGGGTGAGGGACACACATTGAAACACTGCAGTCCGTGTGGGGTAGAGGATGGGGGTGAGGGACACACATTGAAACACTGCAGTCCGTGTGGGGTAGAGGATGGGGGTGAGGGACACACATTGAAACACTGCAGTCCGTGTGGGGTAGAGGATGGGGGTGAGGGACACACATTGAAACACTGCAGTCCGTGTGGGGTAGAGGATGGGGGTGAGGGACACACATTGAAACACTGCAGTCCGTGTGGGGTAGAGGATGGGGGTGAGGGACACACATTGAAACACTGCAGTCCGTGTGGGGTAGAGGATGGGGGTGAGGGACACACATTGAAACACTGCAGTCCGTGGGGTAGAGGATGGGGGTGAGGGACACACATTGAAACACTGCAGTCCGTGTGGGGTAGAGGATGGGGGTGAGAGACACACATTGAAACACTGCAGTCCGTGTGGGGTAGAGGATGGGGGTGAGGGACACACATTGAAACACTGCAGTCCGTGTGGGGTAGAGGATGGGGGTGAGGGACACACATTGAAACACTGCAGTCCGTGTGGGGTAGAGGATGGGGGTGAGGGACACACATTGAAACACTGCAGTCCGTGTGGGGTAGAGGATGGGGGTGAGGGACACACATTGAAACACTGCAGTCCGTGTGGGGTAGAGGATGGGGGTGAGGGACACACATTGAAACACTGCAGTCCGTGTGGGGTAGAGGATGGGGGTGAGGGACACACATTGAAACACTGCAGTCCGTGTGGGGTAGAGGATGGGGGTGAGGGACACACATTGAAACACTGCAGTCCGTGTGGGGTAGAGGATGGGGGTGAGGGACACACATTGAAACACTGCAGTCCGTGTGGGGTAGAGGATGGGGGTGAGGGACACACATTGAAACACTGCAGTCCGTGTGGGGTAGAGGATGGGGGTGAGGGACACACATTGAAACACTGCAGTCCGTGTGGGGTAGAGGATGGGGGTGAGGGACACACATTGAAACACTGCAGTCCGTGTGGGGTAGAGGATGGGGGTGAGGGACACACATTGAAACACTGCAGTCCGTGTGGGGTAGAGGATGGGGGTGAGGGACACACATTGAAACACTGCAGTCCGTGTGGGGTAGAGGATGGGGGTGAGGGACACACATTGAAACACTGCAGTCCGTGTGGGGTAGAGGATGGGGGTGAGAGACACACATTGAAACACTGCAGTCCGTGTGGGGTAGAGGATGGGGGTGAGGGACACACATTGAAACACTGCAGTCCGTGTGGGGTAGAGGATGGGGGTGAGGGACACACATTGAAACACTGCAGTCCGTGTGGGGTAGAGGATGGGGGTGAGGGACACACATTGAAACACTGCAGTCCGTGTGGGGTAGAGGATGGGGGTGAGGGACACACATTGAAACACTGCAGTCCGTGTGGGGTAGAGGATGGGGGTGAGGGACACACATTGAAACACTGCAGTCCGTGTGGGGTAGAGGATGGGGGTGAGGGACACACATTGAAACACTGCAGTCCGTGTGGGGTAGAGGATGGGGGTGAGGGACACACATTGAAACACTGCAGTCCGTGTGGGGTAGAGGATGGGGGTGAGGGACACACATTGAAACACTGCAGTCCGTGTGGGGTAGAGGATGGGGGTGAGGGACACACATTGAAACACTGCAGTCCGTGTGGGGTAGAGGATGGGGGTGAGGGACACACATTGAAACACTGCAGTCCGTGTGGGGTAGAGGATGGGGGTGAGGGACACACATTGAAACACTGCAGTCCGTGTGGGGTAGAGGATGGGGGTGAGGGACACACATTGAAACACTGCAGTCCGTGTGGGGTAGAGGATGGGGGTGAGGGACACACATTGAAACACTGCAGTCCGTGTGGGGTAGAGGATGGGGGTGAGGGACACACATTGAAACACTGCAGTCCGTGTGGGGTAGAGGATGGGGGTGAGGGACACACATTGAAACACTGCAGTCCGTGTGGGGTAGAGGATGGGGGTGAGGGACACACATTGAAACACTGCAGTCCGTGTGGGGTAGAGGATGGGGGTGAGGGACACACATTGAAACACTGCAGTCCGTGTGGGGTAGAGGATGGGGGTGAGGGACACACATTGAAACACTGCAGTCCGTGTGGGGTAGAGGATGGGGGTGAGGGACACACATTGAAACACTGCAGTCCGTGTGGGGTAGAGGATGGGGGTGAGGGACACACATTGAAACACTGCAGTCCGTGTGGGGTAGAGGATGGGGGTGAGGGACACACATTGAAACACTGCAGTCCGTGTGGGGTAGAGGATGGGGGTGAGGGACACACATTGAAACACTGCAGTCCGTGTGGGGTAGAGGATGGGGGTGAGGGACACACATTGAAACACTGCAGTCCGTGTGGGGTAGAGGATGGGGGTGAGGGACACACATTGAAACACTGCAGTCCGTGTGGGGTAGAGGATGGGGGTGAGGGACACACATTGAAACACTGCAGTCCGTGTGGGGTAGAGGATGGGGGTGAGAGACACACATTGAAACACTGCAGTCCGTGTGGGGTAGAGGATGGGGGTGAGGGACACACATTGAAACACTGCAGTCCGTGTGGGGTAGAGGATGGGGGTGAGGGACACACATTGAAACACTGCAGTCCGTGTGGGGTAGAGGATGGGGGTGAGGGACACACATTGAAACACTGCAGTCCGTGTGGGGTAGAGGATGGGGGTGAGGGACACACATTGAAACACTGCAGTCCGTGTGGGGTAGAGGATGGGGGTGAGGGACACACATTGAAACACTGCAGTCCGTGTGGGGTAGAGGATGGGGGTGAGGGACACACATTGAAACACTGCAGTCCGTGTGGGGTAGAGGATGGGGGTGAGGGACACACATTGAAACACTGCAGTCCGTGTGGGGTAGAGGATGGGGGTGAGGGACACACATTGAAACACTGCAGTCCGTGTGGGGTAGAGGATGGGGGTGAGGGACACACATTGAAACACTGCAGTCCGTGTGGGGTAGAGGATGGGGGTGAGGGACACACATTGAAACACTGCAGTCCGTGTGGGGTAGAGGATGGGGGTGAGGGACACACATTGAAACACTGCAGTCCGTGTGGGGTAGAGGATGGGGGTGAGGGACACACATTGAAACACTGCAGTCCGTGTGGGGTAGAGGATGGGGGTGAGGGACACACATTGAAACACTGCAGTCCGTGTGGGGTAGAGGATGGGGGTGAGGGACACACATTGAAACACTGCAGTCCGTGTGGGGTAGAGGATGGGGGTGAGGGACACACATTGAAACACTGCAGTCCGTGTGGGGTAGAGGATGGGGGTGAGGGACACACATTGAAACACTGCAGTCCGTGTGGGGTAGAGGATGGGGGTGAGGGACACACATTGAAACACTGCAGTCCGTGTGGGGTAGAGGATGGGGGTGAGGGACACAAGGCACGGGGAAACACTGCAGTCCGTGTGGGGTAGAGGAGGGGGTGAGGGACACACATTGAAACACTGCAGTCCGTGTGGGGTAGAGGATGGGGGTGAGGGACACACATTGAAACACTGCAGTCCGTGTGGGGTAGAGGATGGGGGTGAGGGACACACATTGAAACACTGCAGTCCGTGTGGGGTAGAGGATGGGGGTGAGGGACACACATTGAAACACTGCAGTCCGTGTGGGGTAGAGGATGGGGGTGAGGGACACACATTGAAACACTGCAGTCCGTGTGGGGTAGAGGATGGGGGTGAGGGACACACATTGAAACACTGCAGTCCGTGTGGGGTAGAGGATGGGGGTGAGGGACACACATTGAAACACTGCAGTCCTGTGGGGTAAGTGGGGTGAGGACACACATTGAAACACTGCAGTCCGTGTGGGGTAGAGGATGGGGGTGAGGGACACACATTGAAACACTGCAGTCCGTGTGGGGTAGAGGATGGGGGTGAGGGACACACATTGAAACACTGCAGTCCGTGTGGGGTAGAGGATGGGGGTGAGGGACACACATTGAAACACTGCAGTCCGTGTGGGGTAGAGGATGGGGGTGAGGGACACACATTGAAACACTGCAGTCCGTGTGGGGTAGAGGATGGGGGTGAGGGACACACATTGAAACACTGCAGTCCGTGTGGGGTAGAGGATGGGGGTGAGGGACACACATTGAAACACTGCAGTCCGTGTGGGGTAGAGGACGGGGGTGAGGGACACACATTGAAACACTGCAGTCCGTGTGGGGTAGAGGATGGGGGTGAGGGACACACATTGAAACACTGCAGTCCGTGTGGGGTAGAGGATGGGGGTGAGAGACACACATTGAAACACTGCAGTCCGTGTGGGGTAGAGGATGGGGGTGAGGGACACACATTGAAACACTGCAGTCCGTGTGGGGTAGAGGATGGGGGTGAGGGACACACATTGAAACACTGCAGTCCGTGTGGGGTAGAGGATGGGGGTGAGGGACACACATTGAAACACTGCAGTCCGTGTGGGGTAGAGGATGGGGGTGAGGGACACACATTGAAACACTGCAGTCCGTGTGGGGTAGAGGATGGGGGTGAGGACACACATTGAAACACTGCAGTCCGTGTGGGGTAGAGGATGGGGGTGAGGGACACACATTGAAACACTGCAGTCCGTGTGGGGTAGAGGATGGGGGTGAGGGACACACATTGAAACACTGCAGTCCGTGTGGGGTAGAGGATGGGGGTGAGGGACACACATGAAACACTGCAGTCCGTGTGGGGTAGAGGATGGGGGTGAGGGACACACATTGAAACACTGCAGTCCGTGTGGGGTAGAGGATGGGGGTGAGGGACACACATTGAAACACTGCAGTCCGTGTGGGGTAGAGGATGGGGGTGAGGACACACATTGAAACACAGTCCGTGTGGGGTAGAGGATGGGGGTGAGGAACACTGAAACACTGCAGTCCGTGTGGGGTAGAGGATGGGGGTGAGGGACACACATTGAAACACTGCAGTCCGTGGGGTAGAGGATGGGGGTGAGGACACACATTGAAACACTGCAGTGTGGGGTAGAGGATGGGGGTGAGGGACACACATTGAAACACTGCAGTCCGTGTGGGGTAGAGGATGGGGGTGAGGGACACACATTGAAACACTGCAGTCCGTGTGGGGTAGAGGATGGGGGTGAGGGACACACATTGAAACACTGCAGTCCGTGTGGGGTAGAGGATGGGGGTGAGGGACACACATTGAAACACTGCAGTCCGTGTGGGGTAGAGGATGGGGGTGAGGGACACACATTGAAACACTGCAGTCCGTGTGGGGTAGAGGATGGGGGTGAGGGACACACATTGAAACACTGCAGTCCGTGTGGGGTAGAGGATGGGGGTGAGGACACACATTGAAACACTGCAGTCCGTGTGGGGTAGAGGATGGGGGTGAGGGACACACATTGAAACACTGCAGTCCGTGTGGGGTAGAGGATGGGGGTGAGGGACACACATTGAAACACTGCAGTCCGTGTGGGGTAGAGGATGGGGGTGAGAGACACACATTGAAACACTGCAGTCCGTGTGGGGTAGAGGATGGGGGTGAGGGACACACATTGAAACACTGCAGTCCGTGTGGGGTAGAGGATGGGGGTGAGGGACACACATTGAAACACTGCAGTCCGTGTGGGGTAGAGGATGGGGGTGAGGGACACACATTGAAACACTGCAGTCCGTGTGGGGTAGAGGATGGGGGTGAGGGACACACATTGAAACACTGCAGTCCGTGTGGGGTAGAGGATGGGGGTGAGGGACACACATTGAAACACTGCAGTCCGTGTGGGGTAGAGGATGGGGGTGAGGGACACACATTGAAACACTGCAGTCCGTGTGGGGTAGAGGATGGGGGTGAGGGACACACATTGAAACACTGCAGTCCGTGTGGGGTAGAGGATGGGGGTGAGGGACACACATTGAAACACTGCAGTCCGTGTGGGGTAGAGGATGGGGGTGAGGGACACACATTGAAACACTGCAGTCCGTGTGGGGTAGAGGATGGGGGTGAGGGACACACATTGAAACACTGCAGTCCGTGTGGGGTAGAGGATGGGGGTGAGGGACACACATTGAAACACTGCAGTCCGTGTGGGGTAGAGGATGGGGGTGAGGGACACACATTGAAACACTGCAGTCCGTGTGGGGTAGAGGATGGGGGTGAGGGACACACATTGAAACACTGCAGTCCGTGTGGGGTAGAGGATGGGGGTGAGGACACACATTGACACACATTGAAACACTGCAGTCCGTGTGGGGTAGAGGATGGGGGTGAGGGACACACATTGAAACACTGCAGTCCGTGTGGGGTAGAGGATGGGGGTGAGGGACACACATTGAAACACTGCAGTCCGTGTGGGGTAGAGGAGGGGGTGAGGGACACACATTGAAACACTGCAGTCCGTGTGGGGTAGAGGAGGGGGTGAGGGACACACATTGAAACACTGCAGTCCGTGTGGGGTAGAGGATGGGGGTGAGGGACACACATTGAAACACTGCAGTCCGTGTGGGGTAGAGGATGGGGGTGAGGGACACACATTGAAACACTGCAGTCCGTGTGGGGTAGAGGATGGGGGTGAGGGACACACATTGAAACACTGCAGTCCGTGTGGGGTAGAGGATGGGGGTGAGGGACACACATTGAAACACTGCAGTCCGTGTGGGGTAGAGGATGGGGGTGAGGGACACACATTGAAACACTGCAGTCCGTGTGGGGTAGAGGTGGGGTAGAGGATGGGGGTGAGGACACACATTGAAACACTGCAGTCCGTGTGGGGTAGAGGATGGGGGTGAGGGACACACATTGAAACACTGCAGTCCGTGTGGGGTAGAGGATGGGGGTGAGGGACACACATTGAAACACTGCAGTCCGTGTGGGGTAGAGGATGGGGGTGAGGGACACACATTGAAACACTGCAGTCCGTGTGGGGTAGAGGATGGGGGTGAGGGACACACATTGAAACACTGCAGTCCGTGTGGGGTGAGGAGGGGGTGAGGATGAAACACTGGGGTGAGAGGACACACATTGAAACACTGCAGTCCGTGTGGGGTAGAGGATGGGGGTGAGGGACACACATTGAAACACTGCAGTCCGTGTGGGGTAGAGGATGGGGGTGAGAGACACACATTGAAACACTCGTCCGTGTGGGGTAGAGGATGGGGTGAGGGACACACATTGAAACACTGCAGTCCGTGTGGGGTAGAGGATGGGGGTGAGGGACACACATTGAAACACTGCAGTCCGTGGGGTAAGGATGGGGGTGAGGGACACACATTGAAACACTGCAGTCCGTGTGGGGTAGAGGATGGGGGTGAGAGACACACATTGAAACACTGCAGTCCGTGTGGGGTAGAGGATGGGGGTGAGGGACACACATTGAAACACTGCAGTCCGTGTGGGGTAGAGGATGGGGGTGAGGGACACACATTGAAACACTGCAGTCCGTGTGGGGTAGAGGATGGGGGTGAGGGACACACATGAAACACTGCAGTCCGTGTGGGGTAGAGGATGGGGGTGAGGGACACACATTGAAACACTGCAGTCCGTGTGGGGTAGAGGATGGGGGTGAGGGACACACATTGAAACACTGCAGTCCGTGTGGGGTAGAGGATGGGGGTGAGGGACACACTTGAAACACTGCAGCCGTGTGGGGTAGAGGATGGGGGTGAGGGACACACATTGAAACACTGCAGTCCGTGTGGGGTAGAGGATGGGGGTGAGAGACACACATTGAAACACTGCAGTCCGTGTGGGGTAGAGGATGGGGGTGAGGGACACACATTGAAACACTGCAGTCCGTGTGGGGTAGAGGATGGGGGTGAGGGACACACATTGAAACACTGCAGTCCGTGTGGGGTAGAGGATGGGGGTGAGGGACACACATTGAAACACTGCAGTCCGTGTGGGGTAGAGGATGGGGGTGAGGGACACACATTGAAACACTGCAGTCCGTGTGGGGTAGAGGATGGGGGTGAGGGACACACATTGAAACACTGCAGTCCGTGTGGGGTAGAGGATGGGGGTGAGGGACACACATTGAAACACTGCAGTCCGTGTGGGGTAGAGGATGGGGGTGAGGGACACACATTGAAACACTGCAGTCCGTGTGGGGTAGAGGATGGGGGTGAGAGACACACATTGAAACACTGCAGTCCGTGTGGGGTAGAGGATGGGGGTGAGGGACACACATTGAAACACTGCAGTCCGTGTGGGGTAGAGGATGGGGGTGAGGGACACACATTGAAACACTGCAGTCCGTGTGGGGTAGAGGATGCGGGTGAGGGACACACGTTGAAACACTGCAGTCCGTGTGGGGTAAACAATGGGGGTGAGGGACACACATTGAAACACTGCAGTCCCCGTGGGGTAAAGGATGGGGGTGAGGGACACACATTGAAACACTGCAGTCCGTCTGGGGTAGAGGATGGGGGTGAGAGACACACATTGAAACACTACTGTCCGTGTGGGGTAGAGGATGGGGGTGAGGGACACACATTGAAACACTGCAGTCCGTGTGGGGTAGAGGATGGGGGTGAGGGACACACATTGAAACACTGCAGTCCGTGTGGGGTAGAGGATGGGGGTGAGGGACACACACTGAAACACTGCAGTCCGTGTGGGGTAGAGGATGGGGGTGAGGGACACACATTGAAACACTGCAGTCCGTGTGGGGTAGAGGATGGGGGTGAGGGACACACATTGAAACACTGCAGTCCGTGTGGGGTAGAGGAGGGGGTGAGGGACACACATTGAAACACTGCAGTCCGTGTGGGGTAGAGGATGGGGGTGAGGGACACACATTGAAACACTGCAGTCCGTGTGGGGTAGAGGTGGGGGTGAGACACACATTGAAACACTGCAGTCCGTGTGGGGTAGAGGATGGGGGTGAGGGACACACATTGAAACACTGCAGTCCGTGTGGGGTAGAGGATGGGGTGAGGGACACACATTGAAACACTGCAGTCGTGTGGGGTAGAGGATGGGGGTGAGGACACACATTGAAACACTGCAGTCCGTGGGTAGAGGATGGGGGTGAGGGACAACATTGAAACACTGCAGTCCGTGTGGGGTAGAGGACGGGGGTGAGGGACACACATTGAAACACTGCAGTCCGTGTGGGGTAGAGGATGGGGGTGAGGGACACACATTGAAACACTGCAGTCCGTGTGGGGTAGAGGATGGGGGTGAGGGACACACATTGAAACACTGCAGTCCGTGTGGGGTAGAGGATGGGGGTGAGGGACACACATTGAAACACTGCAGTCCGTGTGGGGTAGAGGACGGGGGTGAGGGACACACATTGAAACACTGCAGTCCGTGTGGGGTAGAGGACGGGGGTGAGGGACACACATTGAAACACTGCAGTCCGTGTGGGGTAGAGGACGGGGGTGAGGGACACACATTGAAACACTGCAGTCCGTGTGGGGTAGAGGAAGGGGGTGAGGGACACACATTGAAACACTGCAGACCGTGTGGGGTAGAGGATGGGGGTGAGAGACACACATTGAAACACTACTGTCCGTGTGGGGTAGAGGATGCGGGTGAGGGACACACGTTGAAACACTGCAGTCCGTGTGGGGTAAACAATGGGGGTGAGGGACACACATTGAAACACTGCAGTCCGTGTGGGGTAGAGGATGGGGGTGAGGGACACACATTGAAACACTGCAGTCCGTGTGGGGTAGAGGATGGGGGTGAGAGACACACATTGAAACACTGCTGTCCGTGTGGGGTAGAGGATGGGGGTGAGGGACACACATTGAAACACTGCAGTCCGTGTGGGGTAGAGGATGGGGGTGAGGGACACACATTGAAACACTGCAGTCCGTGTGGGGTAGAGGATGGGGGTGAGGGACACACATTGAAACACTGCAGTCCGTGTGGGGTAGAGGACGGGGGTGAGGGACACACATTGAAACACTGCAGTCCGTGTGGGGTAGAGGACGGGGGTGAGGGACACACATTGAAACACTGCAGTCCGTGTGGGGTAGAGGATGGGGGTGAGGGACACACATTGAAACACTGCAGACCGTGTGGGGTAGAGGATGGGGGTGAGAGACACACATTGAAACACTACTGTCCGTGTGGGGTAGAGGATGCGGGTGAGGGACACACGTTGAAACACTGCAGTCCGTGTGGGGTAAACAATGGGGGTGAGGGACACACATTGAAACACTGCAGTCCCCGTGGGGTAAAGGATGGGGGTGAGGGACACACATTGAAACACTGCAGTCCGTGTGGGGTAGAGGATGGGGGTGAGAGACACACATTGAAACACTACTGTCCGTGTGGGGTAGAGGATGGGGGTGAGGGACACACATTGAAACACTGCAGTCCGTGTGGGGTAGAGGATGGGGGTGAGGGACACACATTGAAACACTGCAGTCCGTGTGGGGTAGAGGATGGGGGTGAGGGACACACACTGAAACACTGCAGTCCGTGTGGGGTAGAGGATGGGGGTGAGGGACACACATTGAAACACTGCAGTCCGTGTGGGGTAGAGGATGGGGGTGAGGGACACACATTGAAACACTGCAGACCGTGTGGGGTAGAGGATGGGGGTGAGGGACACACGTTGAAACACTGCAGACCGTGTGGGGTAGAGGATGGGGGTGAGGGACACACATTGAAACACTGCAGTCCGTGTGGGGTAGAGGATGGGGGTGAGAGACACACATTGAAACACTGCTGTCCGTGTGGGGTAGAGGATGGGGGTGAGGGACACACA
Organism: Mobula hypostoma; assembly: GCF_963921235.1. Lineage (NCBI taxonomy): Eukaryota > Metazoa > Chordata > Chondrichthyes > Myliobatiformes > Myliobatidae > Mobula > Mobula hypostoma. The sequence continues at coordinate 43,429 of NW_026948132.1, forward strand.
TTGAAACACTGCAGTCCGTGTGGGGTAGAGGATGGGGGTGAGGGACACACATTGAAACACTGCAGTCCGTGTGGGGTAGAGGATGGGGGTGAGGGACACACACTGAAACACTGCAGTCCGTGTGGGGTAGAGGATGGGGGTGAGGGACACACATTGAAACACTGCAGTCCGTGTGGGGTAGAGGATGGGGGTGAGGGACACACATTGAAACACTGCAGACCGTGTGGGGTAGAGGATGGGGGTGAGGGACACACGTTGAAACACTGCAGACCGTGTGGGGTAGAGGATGGGGGTGAGGGACACACATTGAAACACTGCAGTCCGTGTGGGGTAGAGGATGGGGGTGAGAGACACACATTGAAACACTACTGTCCGTGTGGGGTAGAGGATGGGGGTGAGGGACACACATTGAAACACTGCAGTCCGTGTGGGGTAGAGGATGGGGGTGAGGGACACACATTGAAACACTGCAGACCGTGTGGGGTAGAGGATGCGGGTGAGGGACACACGTTGAAACACTGCAGTCCGTGTGGGGTAAACAATGGGGGTGAGGGACACACATTGAAACACTGCAGTCCCCGTGGGGTAAAGGATGGGGGTGAGGGACAAACATTGAAACACTGCAGTCCGTCTGGGGTAGAGGATGGGGGTGAGAGACACACATTGAAACACTACTGTCCGTGTGGGGTAGAGGATGGGGGTGAGGGACACACATTGAAACACTGCAGTCCGTGTGGGGTAGAGGATGGGGGTGAGGGACACACATTGAAACACTGCAGTCCGTGTGGGGTAGAGGATGGGGGTGAGGGACACACACTGAAACACTGCAGTCCGTGTGGGGTAGAGGATGGGGGTGAGGGACACACATTGAAACACTGCAGTCCGTGTGGGGTAGAGGATGGGGGTGAGGGACACACATTGAAACACTGCAGTCCGTGTGGGGTAGAGGACGGGGGTGAGGGACACACATTGAAACACTGCAGTCCGTGTGGGGTAGAGGATGGGGGTGAGGGACACACATTGAAACACTGCAGTCCGTGTGGGGTAGAGGATGGGGGTGAGGGACACACATTGAAACACTGCAGTCCGTGTGGGGTAGAGGATGGCGGTGAGGGACACACATTGAAACACTGCAGTCCCCTTGGAGCAGAGGATGGGGGTGAGGGACAAACATTGAAACACTGCAGTCCGTGTGGGGTAGAGGACGGGGGTGAGGGACACACATTGAAACACTGCAGTCCGTGTGGGGTAGAGGATGGGGGTGAGGGACACACATTGAAACACTGCAGTCCGTGTGGGGTAGAGGATGGGGGTGAGGGACACACATTGAAACACTGCAGTCCGTGTGGGGTAGAGGATGGGGGTGAGGGACACACATTGAAACACTGCAGTCCGTGTGGGGTAGAGGACGGGGGGTGAGGGACACACATTGAAACACTGCAGTCCGTGTGGGGTAGAGGACGGGGGTGAGGGACACACATTGAAACACTGCAGTCCGTGTGGGGTAGAGGACGGGGGTGAGGGACACACATTGAAACACTGCAGTCCGTGTGGGGTAGAGGAAGGGGGTGAGGGACACACATTGAAACACTGCAGTCCGTGTGGGGTAGAGGATGGGGGTGAGGGACACACATTGAAACACTGCAGACCGTGTGGGGTAGAGGATGGGGGTGAGAGACACACATTGAAACACTACTGTCCGTGTGGGGTAGAGGATGCGGGTGAGGGACACACGTTGAAACACTGCAGTCCGTGTGGGGTAAACAATGGGGGTGAGGGACACACATTGAAACACTGCAGTCCCCGTGGGGTAAAGGATGGGGGTGAGGGACACACATTGAAACACTGCAGTCCGTGTGGGGTAGAGGATGGGGGTGAGAGACACACATTGAAACACTACAGTCCGTGTGGGGTAGAGGATGGGGGTGAGGGACACACATTGAAACACTGCAGTCCGTGTGGGGTAGAGGATGGGGGTGAGGGACACACATTGAAACACTGCAGTCCGTGTGGGGTAGAGGATGGGGGTGAGGGACACACATTGAAACACTGCAGTCCATGTGGGGTAGAGGACGGGGGTGAGGGACACACATTGAAACACTGCAGTCCATGTGGGGTAGAGGACGGGGGTGAGGGACACACATTGAAACACTGCAGTCCGTGTGGGGTAGAGGATGGGGGTGAGGGACACACATTGAAACACTGCAGACCGTGTGGGGTAGAGGATGGGGGTGAGAGACACACATTGAAACACTACTGTCCGTGTGGGGTAGAGGATGCGGGTGAGGGACACACGTTGAAACACTGCAGTCCGTGTGGGGTAAACAATGGGGGTGAGGGACACACATTGAAACACTGCAGTCCCCGTGGGGTAAAGGATGGGGGTGAGGGACACACATTGAAACACTGCAGTCCGTGTGGGGTAGAGGATGGGGGTGAGAGACACACATTGAAACACTGCAGTCCGTGTGGGGTAGAGGATGGGGTGAGGGACACACATTGAAACACTGCAGTCCGTGTGGGGTAGAGGATGGGGGTGAGGGACACACATTGAAACACTGCAGTCCGTGTGGGGTAGAGGATGGGGGTGAGGGACACACATTGAAACACTGCAGTCCGTGTGGGGTAGAGGATGGGGGTGAGGGACACACATTGAAACACTGCAGTCCGTGTGGGGTAGAGGATGGGGGTGAGGGACACACATTGAAACACTGCAGACCGTGTGGGGTAGAGGATGGGGGTGAGGGACACACGTTGAAACACTGCAGTCCGTGTGGGGTAGAGGATGGGGGTGAGGGACACACATTGAAACACTGCAGTCCGTGTGGGGTAGAGGATGGGGGTGAGAGACACACATTGAAACACTACTGTCCGTGTGGGGTAGAGGATGGGGGTGAGGGACACACATTGAAACACTGCAGTCCGTGTGGGGTAGAGGATGGGGGTGAGGGACACACATTGAAACACTGCAGTCCGTGTGGGGTAGAGGATGGGGGTGAGGGACACACATTGAAACACTGCAGTCCGTGTGGGGTAGAGGATGGGGGTGAGGGACACACATTGAAACACTGCAGTCCGTGTGGGGTAGAGGATGGGGGTGAGGGACACACATTGAAACACTGCAGACCGTGTGGGGTAGAGGATGGGGGTGAGGGACACACGTTGAAACACTGCAGACCGTGTGGGGTAGAGGATGGGGGTGAGGGACACACATTGAAACACTGCAGTCCGTGTGGGGTAGAGGATGGGGGTGAGAGACACACATTGAAACACTACTGTCCGTGTGGGGTAGAGGATGGGGGTGAGGGACACACATTGAAACACTGCAGTCCGTGTGGGGTAGAGGATGGGGGTGAGGGACACACATTGAAACACTGCAGTCCGTGTGGGGTAGAGGATGGGGGTGAGGGACACACACTGAAACACTGCAGTCCGTGTGGGGTAGAGGACGGGGGTGAGGGACACACATTGAAACACTGCAGTCCGTGTGGGGTAGAGGATGGGGGTGAGGGACACACATTGAAACACTGCAGTCCGTGTGGGGTAGAGGATGGGGGTGAGGGACACACATTGAAACACTGCAGTCCGTGTGGGGTAGAGGATGGCGGTGAGGGACACACATTGAAACACTGCAGTCCCCTTGGAGCAGAGGATGGGGGTGAGGGACAAACATTGAAACACTGCAGTCCGTGTGGGGTAGAGGACGGGGGTGAGGGACACACATTGAAACACTGCAGTCCGTGTGGGGTAGAGGATGGGGGTGAGGGACACACATTGAAACACTGCAGTCCGTGTGGGGTAGAGGATGGGGGTGAGGGACACACATTGAAACACTGCAGTCCGTGTGGGGTAGAGGATGGGGGTGAGGGACACACATTGAAACACTGCAGTCCGTGTGGGGTAGAGGACGGGGGTGAGGGACACACATTGAAACACTGCAGTCCGTGTGGGGTAGAGGACGGGGGTGAGGGACACACATTGAAACACTGCAGTCCATGTGGGGTAGAGGACGGGGGTGAGGGACACACATTGAAACACTGCAGTCCGTGTGGGGTAGAGGAAGGGGGTGAGGGACACACATTGAAACACTGCAGTCCGTGTGGGGTAGAGGATGGGGGTGAGGGACACACATTGAAACACTGCAGACCGTGTGGGGTAGAGGATGGGGGTGAGAGACACACATTGAAACACTAGTCCGTGTGGGGTAGAGGATGCGGGTGAGGGACACACGTTGAAACACTGCAGTCCGTGTGGGGTAAACAATGGGGGTGAGGGACACACATTGAAACACTGCAGTCCCCGTGGGGTAAAGGATGGGGGTGAGGGACACACATTGAAACACTGCAGTCCGTGTGGGGTAGAGGATGGGGGTGAGAGACACACATTGAAACACTACTGTCCGTGTGGGGTAGAGGATGGGGGTGAGGGACACACATTGAAACACTGCAGTCCGTGTGGGGTAGAGGATGGGGGTGAGGGACACACATTGAAACACTGCAGTCCGTGTGGGGTAGAGGATGGGGGTGAGGGACACACATTGAAACACTGCAGTCCATGTGGGGTAGAGGACGGGGGTGAGGGACACACATTGAAACACTGCAGTCCATGTGGGGTAGAGGACGGGGGTGAGGGACACACATTGAAACACTGCAGTCCGTGTGGGGTAGAGGATGGGGGTGAGGGACACACATTGAAACACTGCAGACCGTGTGGGGTAGAGGATGGGGGTGAGAGACACACATTGAAACACTACTGTCCGTGTGGGGTAGAGGATGCGGGTGAGGGACACACGTTGAAACACTGCAGTCCGTGTGGGGTAAACAATGGGGGTGAGGGACACACATTGAAACACTGCAGTCCCCGTGGGGTAAAGGATGGGGGTGAGGGACACACATTGAAACACTGCAGTCCGTGTGGGGTAGAGGATGGGGGTGAGAGACACACATTGAAACACTGCACTGTCCGTGTGGGGTAGAGGATGGGGGTGAGGGACACACATTGAAACACTGCAGTCCGTGTGGGGTAGAGGATGGGGGTGAGGGACACACATTGAAACACTGCAGTCCGTGTGGGGTAGAGGATGGGGGTGAGGGACACACATTGAAACACTGCAGTCCGTGTGGGGTAGAGGATGGGGGTGAGGGACACACATTGAAACACTGCAGTCCGTGTGGGGTAGAGGATGGGGGTGAGGGACACACATTGAAACACTGCAGTCCGTGTGGGGTAGAGGATGGGGGTGAGGGACACACGTTGAAACACTGCAGTCCGTGTGGGGTAGAGGATGGGGGTGAGGGACACACATTGAAACACTGCAGTCCGTGTGGGGTAGAGGATGGGGGTGAGAGACACACATTGAAACACTGCTGTCCGTGTGGGGTAGAGGATGGGGGTGAGGGACACACATTGAAACACTGCAGTCCGTGTGGGGTAGAGGATGGGGGTGAGGGACACACATTGAAACACTGCAGTCCCCGTGGGGTAGAGGATGGGGGTGAGGGACACACATTGAAACACTGCAGTCCGTGTGGGGTAGAGGATGGGGGTGAGGGACACACATTGAAACACTGCAGTCCGTGTGGGGTAGAGGATGGGGGTGAGGGACACACATTGAAACACTGCAGACCGTGTGGGGTAGAGGATGGGGGTGAGGGACACACGTTGAAACACTGCAGACCGTGTGGGGTAGAGGATGGGGGTGAGGGACACACATTGAAACACTGCAGTCCGTGTGGGGTAGAGGATGGGGGTGAGAGACACACATTGAAACACTACTGTCCGTGTGGGGTAGAGGATGGGGGTGAGGGACACACATTGAAACACTGCAGTCCGTGTGGGGTAGAGGATGGGGGTGAGGGACACACATTGAAACACTGCAGACCGTGTGGGGTAGAGGATGCGGGTGAGGGACACACGTTGAAACACTGCAGTCCGTGTGGGGTAAACAATGGGGGTGAGGGACACACATTGAAACACTGCAGTCCCCGTGGGGTAAAGGATGGGGGTGAGGGACAAACATTGAAACACTGCAGTCCGTCTGGGGTAGAGGATGGGGGTGAGAGACACACATTGAAACACTACTGTCCGTGTGGGGTAGAGGATGGGGGTGAGGGACACACATTGAAACACTGCAGTCCGTGTGGGGTAGAGGATGGGGGTGAGGGACACACATTGAAACACTGCAGTCCGTGTGGGGTAGAGGATGGGGGTGAGGGACACACACTGAAACACTGCAGTCCGTGTGGGGTAGAGGATGGGGGTGAGGGACACACATTGAAACACTGCAGTCCGTGTGGGGTAGAGGATGGGGGTGAGGGACACACACTGAAACACTGCAGTCCGTGTGGGGTAGAGGACGGGGGTGAGGGACACACATTGAAACACTGCAGTCCGTGTGGGGTAGAGGATGGGGGTGAGGGACACACATTGAAACACTGCAGTCCGTGTGGGGTAGAGGATGGGGGTGAGGGACACACATTGAAACACTGCAGTCCGTGTGGGGTAGAGGATGGGGGTGAGGGACACACATTGAAACACTGCAGTCCCCGTGGAGCAGAGGATGGGGGTGAGGGACAAACATTGAAACACTGCAGTCCGTGTGGGGTAGAGGACGGGGGTGAGGGACACACATTGAAACACTGCAGTCCGTGTGGGGTAGAGGATGGGGGTGAGGGACACACATTGAAACACTGCAGTCCGTGTGGGGTAGAGGATGGGGGTGAGGGACACACATTGAAACACTGCAGTCCGTGTGGGGTAGAGGACGGGGGTGAGGGACACACATTGAAACACTGCAGTCCGTGTGGGGTAGAGGACGGGGGTGAGGGACACACATTGAAACACTGCAGTCCGTGTGGGGTAGAGGATGGGGGTGAGGGACACACATTGAAACACTGCAGTCCGTGTGGGGTAGAGGATGGGGGTGAGGGACACACGTTGAAACACTGCAGACCGTGTGGGGTAGAGGATGGGGGTGAGGGACACACATTGAAACACTGCAGTCCGTGTGGGGTAGAGGATGGGGGTGAGAGACACACATTGAAACACTACTGTCCGTGTGGGGTAGAGGATGGGGGTGAGGGACACACATTGAAACACTGCAGTCCGTGTGGGGTAGAGGATGGGGGTGAGGGACACACATTGAAACACTGCAGACCGTGTGGGGTAGAGGATGCGGGTGAGGGACACACGTTGAAACACTGCAGTCCGTGTGGGGTAAACAATGGGGGTGAGGGACACACATTGAAACACTGCAGTCCGTGTGGGGTAGAGGATGGGGGTGAGGGACACACATTGAAACACTGCAGTCCGTCTGGGGTAGAGGATGGGGGTGAGAGACACACATTGAAACACTACTGTCCGTGTGGGGTAGAGGATGGGGGTGAGGGACACACATTGAAACACTGCAGTCCGTGTGGGGTAGAGGATGGGGGTGAGGGACACACATTGAAACACTGCAGTCCGTGTGGGGTAGAGGATGGGGGTGAGGGACACACATTGAAACACTGCAGTCCGTGTGGGGTAGAGGATGGGGGTGAGGGACACACATTGAAACACTGCAGTCCGTGTGGGGTAGAGGATGGGGGTGAGGGACACACATTGAAACACTGCAGTCCGTGTGGGGTAGAGGAGGGGGTGAGGGACACACATTGAAACACTGCAGTCCGTGTGGGGTAGAGGATGGGGGTGAGGGACACACATTGAAACACTGCAGTCCGTGTGGGGTAGAGGATGGGGGTGAGGGACACACATTGAAACACTGCAGTCCGTGTGGGGAAATCAGTCGTGGGGAGAGGATGGGGGTGAGGGACACACATTGAAACACTGCAGTCCGTGTGGGGCAGAGGATGGGGGTGAGGGACACACATTGAAACACTGCAGTCCGTGTGGGGTAGAGGACGGGGGTGAGGGACACACATTGAAACACTGCAGTCCGTGTGGGGTAGAGGATGGGGGTGAGGGACACACATTGAAACACTGCAGTCCGTGTGGGGTAGAGGATGGGGGTGAGGGACACACATTGAAACACTGCAGTCCGTGTGGGGTAGAGGATGGGGGTGAGGGACACACATTGAAACACTGCAGTCCGTGTGGGGTAGAGGACGGGGGTGAGGGACACACATTGAAACACTGCAGTCCGTGTGGGGTAGAGGACGGGGGTGAGGGACACACATTGAAACACTGCAGTCCGTGTGGGGTAGAGGACGGGGGTGAGGGACACACATTGAAACACTGCAGTCCGTGTGGGGTAGAGGACGGGGGTGAGGGACACACATTGAAACACTGCAGTCCGTGTGGGGTAGAGGATGGGGGTGAGGGACACACATTGAAACACTGCAGTCCGTGTGGGGTAGAGGATGGGGGTGAGAGACACACATTGAAACACTGCAGTCCGTGTGGGGTAGAGGATGGGGGTGAGAGACACACATTGAAACACTGCAGTCCGTGTGGGGTAGAGGACGGGGGTGAGGGACACACATTGAAACACTGCAGTCCGTGTGGGGTAGAGGATGGGGGTGAGAGACACACATTGAAACACTGCAGTCCGTGTGGGGTAGAGGATGGGGGTGAGGGACACACATTGAAACACTGCAGTCCGTGTGGGGTAGAGGATGGGGGTGAGGGACACACATTGAAACACTGCAGTCCGTGTGGGGTAGAGGATGGGGGTGAGGGACACACATTGAAACACTGCAGTCCGTGTGGGGTAGAGGATGGGGGTGAGGGACACACATTGAAACACTGCAGTCCGTGTGGGGTAGAGGATGGGGGTGAGGGACACACATTGAAACACTGCAGTCCGTGTGGGGTAGAGGATGGGGGTGAGAGACACACATTGAAACACTGCAGTCCGTGTGGGGTAGAGGATGGGGGTGAGGGACACACATTGAAACACTGCAGTCCGTGTGGGGTAGAGGATGGGGGTGAGGGACACACATTGAAACACTGCAGTCCGTGTGGGGTAGAGGATGGGGGTGAGGGACACACATTGAAACACTGCAGTCCGTGTGGGGTAAAGGATGGGGGTGAGGGACACACATTGAAACACTGCAGTCCGTGTGGGGTAGAGGATGGGGGTGAGGGACACACATTGAAACACTGCAGTCCGTGTGGGGTAGAGGATGGGGGTGAGGGACACACATTGAAACACTGCAGTCCGTGTGGGGTAGAGGATGGGGGTGAGGGACACACATTGAAACACTGCAGTCCGTGTGGGGTAGAGGATGGGGGTGAGAGACACACATTGAAACACTGCAGTCCGTGTGGGGTAGAGGATGGGGGTGAGGGACACACATTGAAACACTGCAGTCCGTGTGGGGTAGAGGATGGGGGTGAGGGACACACATTGAAACACTGCAGACCGTGTGGGGTAGAGGATGCGGGTGAGGGACACACGTTGAAACACTGCAGTCCGTGTGGGGTAAACAATGGGGGTGAGGGACACACATTGAAACACTGCAGTCCCCGTGGGGTAAAGGATGGGGGTGAGGGACAAACATTGAAACACTGCAGTCCGTCTGGGGTAGAGGATGGGGGTGAGAGACACACATTGAAACACTACTGTCCGTGTGGGGTAGAGGATGGGGGTGAGGGACACACATTGAAACACTGCAGTCCGTGTGGGGTAGAGGATGGGGGTGAGGGACACACATTGAAACACTGCAGTCCGTGTGGGGTAGAGGATGGGGGTGAGGGACACACACTGAAACACTGCAGTCCGTGTGGGGTAGAGGATGGGGGTGAGGGACACACATTGAAACACTGCAGTCCGTGTGGGGTAGAGGATGGGGGTGAGGGACACACATTGAAACACTGCAGACCGTGTGGGGTAGAGGATGGGGGTGAGGGACACACGTTGAAACACTGCAGACCGTGTGGGGTAGAGGATGGGGGTGAGGGACACACATTGAAACACTGCAGTCCGTGTGGGGTAGAGGATGGGGGTGAGAGACACACATTGAAACACTACTGTCCGTGTGGGGTAGAGGATGGGGGTGAGGGACACACATTGAAACACTGCAGTCCGTGTGGGGTAGAGGATGGGGGTGAGGGACACACATTGAAACACTGCAGACCGTGTGGGGTAGAGGATGCGGGTGAGGGACACACGTTGAAACACTGCAGTCCGTGTGGGGTAAACAATGGGGGTGAGGGACACACATTGAAACACTGCAGTCCCCGTGGGGTAAAGGATGGGGGTGAGGGACAAACATTGAAACACTGCAGTCCGTCTGGGGTAGAGGATGGGGGTGAGAGACACACATTGAAACACTACTGTCCGTGTGGGGTAGAGGATGGGGGTGAGGGACACACATTGAAACACTGCAGTCCGTGTGGGGTAGAGGATGGGGGTGAGGGACACACATTGAAACACTGCAGTCCGTGTGGGGTAGAGGATGGGGGTGAGGGACACACACTGAAACACTGCAGTCCGTGTGGGGTAGAGGATGGGGGTGAGGGACACACATTGAAACACTGCAGTCCGTGTGGGGTAGAGGATGGGGGTGAGGGACACACACTGAAACACTGCAGTCCGTGTGGGGTAGAGGACGGGGGTGAGGGACACACATTGAAACACTGCAGTCCGTGTGGGGTAGAGGATGGGGGTGAGGGACACACATTGAAACACTGCAGTCCGTGTGGGGTAGAGGATGGGGGTGAGGGACACACATTGAAACACTGCAGTCCGTGTGGGGTAGAGGATGGGGGTGAGGGACACACATTGAAACACTGCAGTCCCCTTGGAGCAGAGGATGGGGGTGAGGGACAAACATTGAAACACTGCAGTCCGTGTGGGGTAGAGGACGGGGGTGAGGGACACACATTGAAACACTGCAGTCCGTGTGGGGTAGAGGATGGGGGTGAGGGACACACATTGAAACACTGCAGTCCGTGTGGGGTAGAGGATGGGGGTGAGGGACACACATTGAAACACTGCAGTCCGTGTGGGGTAGAGGATGGGGGTGAGGGACACACATTGAAACACTGCAGTCCGTGTGGGGTAGAGGACGGGGGTGAGGGACACACATTGAAACACTGCAGTCCGTGTGGGGTAGAGGATGGGGGTGAGGGACACACATTGAAACACTGCAGTCCGTGTGGGGTAGAGGACGGGGGTGAGGGACACACATTGAAACACTGCAGTCCGTGTGGGGTAGAGGATGGGGGTGAGGGACACACATTGAAACACTGCAGTCCGTGTGGGGTAGAGGATGGGGGTGAGGGACACACATTGAAACACTGCAGTCCGTGTGGGGTAGAGGATGGGGGTGAGAGACACACATTGAAACACTGCAGTCCGTGTGGGGTAGAGGATGGGGGTGAGAGACACACATTGAAACACTGCAGTCCGTGTGGGGTAGAGGACGGGAGTGAGGGACATACATTGAAACACTGCAGTCCGTGTGGGGTAGAGGATGGGGGTGAGGGACACACATTGAAACACTGCAGTCCGTGTGGGGTAGAGGATGGGGGTGAGGGACACACATTGAAACACTGCAGTCCGTGTGGGGTAGAGGATGGGGGTGAGGGACACACATTGAAACACTGCAGTCCGTGTGGGGTAGAGGATGGGGGTGAGGGACACACATTGAAACACTGCAGTCCGTGTGGGGTAGAGGATGGGGGTGAGGGACACACATTGAAACACTGCAGTCCGTGTGGGGTAGAGGATGGGGGTGAGGGACACACATTGAAACACTGCAGTCCGTGTGGGGTAGAGGATGGGGGTGAGAGACACACATTGAAACACTGCAGTCCGTGTGGGGTAGAGGATGGGGGTGAGGGACACACATTGAAACACTGCAGTCCGTGTGGGGTAGAGGATGGGGGTGAGGGACACACATTGAAACACTGCAGTCCGTGTGGGGTAGAGGATGGGGGTGAGGGACACACGTTGAAACACTGCAGTCCGTGTGGGGTAAACAATGGGGGTGAGGGACACACATTGAAACACTGCAGTCCCCGTGGGGTAAAGGATGGGGGTGAGGGACAAACATTGAAACACTGCAGTCCGTGTGGTGTAGAGGATGGGGGTGAGAGACACACATTGAAACACTGCAGTCCGTGTGGGGTAGAGGATGGGGGTGAGGGACACACATTGAAACACTGCAGTCCGTGTGGGGTAGAGGATGGGGGTGAGGGACACACATTGAAACACTGCAGTCCGTGTGGGGTAGAGGATGGGGGTGAGGGACACACACTGAAACACTGCAGTCCGTGTGGGGTAGAGGATGGGGGTGAGGGACACACATTGAAACACTGCAGTCCGTGTGGGGTAGAGGATGGGGGTGAGGGACACACACTGAAACACTGCAGTCCGTGTGGGGTAGAGGACGGGGGTGAGGGACACACATTGAAACACTGCAGTCCGTGTGGGGTAGAGGATGGGGGTGAGGGACACACATTGAAACACTGCAGTCCGTGTGGGGTAGAGGATGGGGGTGAGGGACACACATTGAAACACTGCAGTCCGTGTGGGGTAGAGGATGGCGGTGAGGGACACACATTGAAACACTGCAGTCCCCTTGGAGCAGAGGATGGGGGTGAGGGACAAACATTGAAACACTGCAGTCCGTGTGGGGTAGAGGACGGGGGTGAGGGACACACATTGAAACACTGCAGTCCGTGTGGGGTAGAGGACGGGGGTGAGGGACACACATTGAAACACTGCAGTCCGTGTGGGGTAGAGGACGGGGGTGAGGGACACACATTGAAACACTGCAGTCCGTGTGGGGTAGAGGACGGGGGTGAGGGACACACATTGAAACACTGCAGTCCGTGTGGGGTAGAGGACGGGGGTGAGGGACACACATTGAAACACTGCAGTCCGTGTGGGGTAGAGGACGGGGGTGAGGGACACACATTGAAACACTGCAGTCCGTGTGGGGTAGAGGATGGGGGTGAGGGACACACATTGAAACACTGCAGTCCGTGTGGGGTAGAGGATGGGGGTGAGGGACACACATTGAAACACTGCAGTCCGTGTGGGGTAGAGGATGGGGGTGAGAGACACACATTGAAACACTGCAGTCCGTGTGGGGTAGAGGATGGGGGTGAGAGACACACATTGAAACACTGCAGTCCGTGTGGGGTAGAGGACGGGGGTGAGGGACACACATTGAAACACTGCAGTCCGTGTGGGGTAGAGGAAGGGGGTGAGGGACACACATTGAAACACTGCAGTCCGTGTGGGGTAGAGGATGGGGGTGAGGGACACACATTGAAACACTGCAGTCCGTGTGGGGTAGAGGATGGGGGTGAGGGACACACATTGAAACACTGCAGTCCGTGTGGGGTAGAGGATGGGGGTGAGGGACACACATTGAAACACTGCAGACCGTGTGGGGTAGAGGATGGGGGTGAGGGACACACGTTGAAACACTGCAGTCCGTGTGGGGTAGAGGATGGGGGTGAGGGACACACATTGAAACACTGCAGTCCGTGTGGGGTAGAGGATGGGGGTGAGAGACACACATTGAAACACTGCAGTCCGTGTGGGGTAGAGGATGGGGGTGAGGGACACACATTGAAACACTGCAGTCCGTGTGGGGTAGAGGATGGGGGTGAGGGACACACATTGAAACACTGCAGTCCGTGTGGGGTAGAGGATGGGGGTGAGGGACACACGTTGAAACACTGCAGTCCGTGTGGGGTAGAGGATGGGGGTGAGGGACACACATTGAAACACTGCAGTCCCCGTGGGGTAAAGGATGGGGGTGAGGGACACACATTGAAACACTGCAGTCCGTGTGGGGTAGAGGATGGGGGTGAGAGACACACATTGAAACACTGCAGTCCGTGTGGGGTAGAGGATGGGGGTGAGGGACACACATTGAAACACTGCAGTCCGTGTGGGGTAGAGGATGGGGGTGAGGGACACACATTGAAACACTGCAGTCCGTGTGGGGTAGAGGATGGGGGTGAGGGACACACACTGAAACACTGCAGTCCGTGTGGGGTAGAGGATGGGGGTGAGGGACACACATTGAAACACTGCAGTCCGTGTGGGGTAGAGGATGGGGGTGAGGGACACACACTGAAACACTGCAGTCCGTGTGGGGTAGAGGACGGGGGTGAGGGACACACATTGAAACACTGCAGTCCGTGTGGGGTAGAGGATGGGGGTGAGGGACACACATTGAAACACTGCAGTCCGTGTGGGGTAGAGGATGGGGGTGAGGGACACACATTGAAACACTGCAGTCCGTGTGGGGTAGAGGATGGGGGTGAGGGACACACATTGAAACACTGCAGTCCGTGTGGGGTAGAGGATGGGGGTGAGAGACACACATTGAAACACTGCAGTCCGTGTGGGGTAGAGGACGGGGGTGAGGGACACACACTGAAACACTGCAGTCCGTGTGGGGTAGAGGATGGGGGTGAGGGACACACATTGAAACACTGCAGTCCGTGTGGGGTAGAGGATGGGGGTGAGGGACACACATTGAAACACTGCAGACCGTGTGGGGTAGAGGATGGGGGTGAGGGACACACGTTGAAACACTGCAGACCGTGTGGGGTAGAGGATGGGGGTGAGGGACACACATTGAAACACTGCAGTCCGTGTGGGGTAGAGGATGGGGGTGAGAGACACACATTGAAACACTACTGTCCGTGTGGGGTAGAGGATGGGGGTGAGGGACACACATTGAAACACTGCAGTCCGTGTGGGGTAGAGGATGGGGGTGAGGGACACACATTGAAACACTGCAGACCGTGTGGGGTAGAGGATGCGGGTGAGGGACACACGTTGAAACACTGCAGTCCGTGTGGGGTAAACAATGGGGGTGAGGGACACACATTGAAACACTGCAGTCCCCGTGGGGTAAAGGATGGGGGTGAGGGACAAACATTGAAACACTGCAGTCCGTCTGGGGTAGAGGATGGGGGTGAGAGACACACATTGAAACACTACTGTCCGTGTGGGGTAGAGGATGGGGGTGAGGGACACACATTGAAACACTGCAGTCCGTGTGGGGTAGAGGATGGGGGTGAGGGACACACATTGAAACACTGCAGACCGTGTGGGGTAGAGGATGGGGGTGAGGGACACACGTTGAAACACTGCAGTCCGTGTGGGGTAAACAATGGGGGTGAGGGACACACATTGAAACACTGCAGTCCCCGTGGGGTAAAGGATGGGGGTGAGGGACAAACATTGAAACACTGCAGTCCGTCTGGGGTAGAGGATGGGGGTGAGAGACACACATTGAAACACTGCAGTCCGTCTGGGGTAGAGGATGGGGTTGAGGGACAAACATTGAAACACTGCAGACCGTGTGGGGTAGAGGATGGGGGTGAGGGACACACGTTGAAACACTGCAGTCCGTGTGGGGTAAACAATGGGGGTGAGGGACACACATTGAAACACTGCAGTCCCCGTGGGGTAAAGGATGGGGGTGAGGGACAAACATTGAAACACTGCAGTCCGTCTGGGGTAGAGGATGGGGGTGAGAGACACACATTGAAACACTGCAGTCCGTCTGGGGTAGAGGATGGGGTTGAGGGACAAACATTGAAACACTGCAGACCGTGTGGGGTAGAGGATGGGGGTGAGGGACACACATTGAAACACTGCAGTCCGTGTGGGGTAAACAATGGGGGTGAGGGACACACATTGAAACACTGCAGTCCCCGTGGGGTAAAGGATGGGGGTGAGGGACAAACATTGAAACACTGCAGTCCGTCTGGGGTAGAGGATGGGGGTGAGAGACACACATTGAAACACTGCAGTCCGTCTGGGGTAGAGGATGGGGTTGAGGGACAAACATTGAAACACTGCAGTCCGTGTGGGGTAGAGGACGGGGGTGAGGGACACACATTGAAACACTGCAGTCCGTGTGGGGTAGAGGACGGGGGTGAGGGACACACATTGAAACACTGCAGTCCGTGTGGGGTAGAGGAAGGGGGTGAGGGACACACATTGAAACACTGCAGTCCGTGTGGGGTAGAGGATGGGGGTGAGGGACACACATTGAAACACTGCAGTCCGTGTGGGGTAGAGGATGGGGGTGAGAGACACACATTGAAACACTGCAGTCCGTGTGGGGTAGAGGATGGGGGTGAGGGACACACATTGAAACACTGCAGTCCGTGTGGGGTAGAGGATGGGGGTGAGGGACACACATTGAAACACTGCAGTCCGTGTGGGGTAGAGGATGGGGGTGAGAGACACACACTGAAACACTGCAGTCAGTGTGGGGTAGAGGATGGGGGTGAGGGACACATATTGAAACACTGCAGTCCGTGTGGGGTAGAGGACGGGGGTGAGGGACACACATTGAAACACTGCAGTCCGTGTGGGGTAGAGGATGGGGGTGAGGGACACACATTGAAACACTGCAGTCCGTGTGGGGTAGAGGATGGGGGTGAGGGACACACATTGAAACACTGCAGTCCGTGTGGGGTAGAGGATGGGGGTGAGGGACACACACTGAAACACTGCAGTCCGTGTGGGGTAGAGGATGGGGGTGAGGGACACACATTGAAACACTGCAGTCCGTGTGGGGTAGAGGATGGGGGTGAGGGACACACATTGAAACACTGCAGTCCGTGTGGGGTAGAGGATGGGGGTGAGGGACACACATTGAAACACTGCAGTCCGTGTGGGGTAGAGGATGGGGGTGAGGGACACACATTGAAACACTGCAGTCCGTGTGGGGTAGAGGACGGGGGTGAGGGACACACATTGAAACACTGCAGTCCGTGTGGGGTAGAGGATGGGAGTGAGGTACATACATTGAAACACTGCAGTCCGTGTGGGGTAGAGGATGGGGGTGAGGGACACACATTGAAACACTGCAGTCCCCGTGTGGTAGAGGAGGGGGGTGAGGGACACACATTGAAACACTGCAGTCCGTGTGGGGTAGAGGACGGGGGTGAGGGACACACATTGAAACACTGCAGTCCGTGTGGGGTAGAGGATGGGGGTGAGGGACACACATTGAAACACTGCAGTCCGTGTGGGGTAGAGGATGGGGGTGAGAGACACACATTGAAACACTGCAGTCCGTGTGGGGTAGAGGATGGGGGTGAGGGACACACATTGAAACACTGCAGTCCGTGTGGGGTAGAGGATGGGGGTGAGGGACACACATTGAAACACTGCAGTCCGTGTGGGGTAGAGGAAGGGGGTGAGGGACACACACTGAAACACTGCAGTCCGTGTGGGGTAGAGGATGGGGGTGAGGGACACACACTGAAACACTGCAGTCCGTGTGGGGTAGAGGATGGGGGTGAGGGACACACATTGAAACACTGCAGTCCGTGTGGGGTAGAGGATGGGGGTGAGGGACACACACTGAAACACTGCAGTCCGTGTGGGGTAGAGGATGGGGGTGAGGGACACACATTGAAACACTGCAGTCCGTGTGGGGTAGAGGATGGGGGTGAGGGCCACACACTGAAACACTGCAGTCCATGTGGGGTAGAGGATGGGGGTGAGGGACACACATTGAAACACTGCAGTCCGTGTGGGGTAGAGGATGGGGGTGAGGGACACACATTGAAACACTGCAGTCCGTGTGGGGTAGAGGACGGGGGTGAGGGACACACATTGAAACACTGCAGTCCCCGTGGGGTAAAGGATAGGGGTGAGGGACAAACATTGAAACACTGCAGTCCGTGTGGGGTAGAGGATGGGTGTGAGGGACACACACTGAAACACTGCAGTCCCCGTGGGGTAGAGGATGGGGGTGAGGGACACACATTGAAACACTGCAGTCCATGTGGGGTAGAGGATGGGGGTGAGGGACACACATTGAAACACTGCAGTCCGTGTGGGGCAGAGGATGGGGGTGAGGGACAAACATTGAAACACTGCAGTCCGTGTGGGGTAGAGGACGGGGGTGAGGGACACACATTGAAACACTGCAGTCCCCGTGGGGTAAAGGATAGGGGTGAGGGACACACATTGAAACACTGCAGTCCGTGTGGGGTAGAGGATGGGTGTGAGGGACACACACTGAAACACTGCAGTCCCCGTGGGGTAGAGGATGGGGGTGAGGGACACACATTGAAACACTGCAGTCCATGTGGGGTAGAGGATGGGGGTGAGGGACAAACATTCAAACACTGCAGTCCCCTTGGAGCAGAGGATGGGGGTGAGGGACAAACATTGAAACACTGCAGTCCGTGTGGGGTAGAGGACGGGGGTGAGGGACACACATTGAAACACTGCAGTCCGTGTGGGGTAGAGGATGGGGGTGAGGGACACACATTGAAACACTGCAGTCCGTGTGGGGTAGAGGATGGGGGTGAGAGACACACATTGAAACACTGCAGTCCGTGTGGGGTAGAGGATGGGGGTGAGGGACACACATTGAAACACTGCAGTCCCCTTGGAGCAGAGGATGGGGGTGAGGGACAAACATTGAAACACTGCAGTCCGTGTGGGGTAGAGGACGGGGGTGAGGGACACACATTGAAACACTGCAGTCCGTGTGGGGTAGAGGATGGGGGTGAGGGACACACATTGAAACACTGCAGTCCGTGTGGGGTAGAGGATGGGGGTGAGAGACACACATTGAAACACTGCAGTCCGTGTGGGGTAGAGGATGGGGGTGAGGGACACACATTGAAACACTGCAGTCCGTGTGGGGTAGAGGACGGGGGTGAGGGACACACATTGAAACACTGCAGTCCGTGTGGGGTAGAGGATGGGGGTGAGGTACATACATTGAAACACTGCAGTCCGTGTGGGGTAGAGGATGGGGGTGAGGGACACACATTGAAACACTGCAGTCCCCGTGGGGTAAAGGATAGGGGTGAGGGACACACATTGAAACACTGCAGTCCGTGTGGGGTAGAGGATGGGGGTGAGGGACACACATTGAAACACTGCAGTCCGTGTGGGGTATAGGAAGGGGGTGAGGGACACACACTGAAACACTGCAGTCCGTGTGGGGTAGAGGATGGGGGTGAGAGACACACATTGAAACACTGCAGTCCGTGTGGGGTAGAGGATGAGGGTGAGGGACACACACTGAAACACTGCAGTCCGTGTGGGGTAGAGGATGGGGGTGAGGGACACACATTGAAACACTGCAGTCCGTGTGGGGTAGAGGATGGGGGTGAGGGCCACACATTGAAACACTGCAGTCCGTGTGGGGTAGAGGATTGGGGTGAGAGACACACACTGAAACACTGCAGTCCATGTGGGGTAGAGGATGGGGGTGAGGGACAAACATTCAAACACTGCAGTCCCCTTGGAGCAGAGGATGGGGGTGAGGGACAAACATTGAAACACTGCAGTCCGTGTGGGGTAGAGGACGGGGGTGAGGGACACACATTGAAACACTGCAGTCCCCGTGGGGTAAAGGATAGGGGTGAGGGACAAACATTGAAACACTGCAGTCCGTGTGGGGTAGAGGATGGGTGTGAGGGACACACACTGAAACACTGCAGTCCCCGTGGGGTAGAGGATGGGGGTGAGGGACACACATTGAAACACTGCAGTCCATGTGGGGTAGAGGATGGGGGTGAGGGACAAACATTCAAACACTGCAGTCCCCTTGGTGTAGAGGATGGGGGTGAGGGACACACATTGAAACACTGCAGTCCGTGTGGGGTAGAGGACGGGGGTGAGGGACACACATTGAAACACTGCAGTCCGTGTGGGGTAGAGGATGGGGGTGAGGGACACACATTGAAACACTGCAGTCCGTGTGGGGTAGAGGATGGGGGTGAGAGACACACATTGAAACACTGCAGTCCGTGTGGGGTAGAGGATGGGGGTGAGGGACACACATTGAAACACTGCAGTCCCCTTGGGGTAGAGGATGGGGGTGAGGGACAAACATTGAAACACTGCAGTCCGTGTGGGGTAGAGGACGGGGGTGAGGGACACACATTGAAACACTGCAGTCCGTGTGGGGTAGAGGATGGGGGTGAGGGACACACATTGAAACACTGCAGTCCGTGTGGGGTAGAGGATGGGGGTGAGGGACACACATTGAAACACTGCAGTCCGTGTGGGGTAGAGGATGGGGGTGAGGGACACACATTGAAACACTGCAGTCCGTGTGGGGTAGAGGATGGGGGTGAGGGACACACATTGAAACACTGCAGTCCGTGTGGGGTAGAGGATGGCGGTGAGGGACACACATTGAAACACTGCAGTCCCTTGGAGCAGAGGATGGGGGTGAGGGACACACATTGAAACACTGCAGTCCGTGTGGGGTAGAGGACGGGGGTGAGGGACACACATTGAAACACTGCAGTCCGTGTGGGGTAGAGGATGGGGGTGAGGGACACACATTGAAACACTGCAGTCCGTGTGGGGTAGAGGATGGGGGTGAGGGACACACATTGAAACACTGCAGTCCGTGTGGGGTAGAGGATGGGGGTGAGGGACACACATTGAAACACTGCAGTCCGTGTGGGGTAGAGGACGGGGGTGAGGGACACACATTGAAACACTGCAGTCCGTGTGGGGTAGAGGACGGGGGTGAGGGACACACATTGAAACACTGCAGTCCGTGTGGGGTTGAGGATGGGGGTGAGGGACACACATTGAAACACTGCAGTCCGTGTGGGGTAGAGGATGGGGGTGAGGGACACACATTGAAACACTGCAGTCCGTGTGGGGTAGAGGATGGGGGTGAGAGACACACATTGAAACACTGCAGTCCGTGTGGGGTAGAGGATGGGGGTGAGAGACACACATTGAAACACTGCAGTCCGTGTGGGGTAGAGGACGGGGGTGAGGGACACACACTGAAACACTGCAGTCCGTGTGGGGTAGAGGATGGGGGTGAGGGACACACATTGAAACACTGCAGTCCGTGTGGGGTAGAGGATGGGGGTGAGGGACACACATTGAAACACTGCAGTCCGTGTGGGGTAGAGGATGGGGGTGAGGGACACACATTGAAACACTGCAGTCCGTGTGGGGTAGAGGATGGGGGTGAGGGACACACATTGAAACACTGCAGTCCGTGTGGGGTAGAGGATGGGGGTGAGGGACACACATTGAAACACTGCAGTCCGTGTGGGGTAGAGGATGGGGGTGAGGGACACACATTGAAACACTGCAGTCCGTGTGGGGTAGAGGATGGGGGTGAGAGACACACATTGAAACACTGCAGTCCGTGTGGGGTAGAGGATGGGGGTGAGGGACACACATTGAAACACTGCAGTCCGTGTGGGGTAGAGGATGGGGGTGAGGGACACACATTGAAACACTGCAGACCGTGTGGGGTAGAGGATGCGGGTGAGGGACACACGTTGAAACACTGCAGTCCGTGTGGGGTAGAGGATGGGGGTGAGGGACACACATTGAAACACTGCAGTCCCCGTGTGGGGTAGAGGATGGGGGTGAGGGACACACATTGAAACACTGCAGTCCGTGTGGGGTAGAGGATGGGGGTGAGAGACACACATTGAAACACTGCAGTCCGTGTGGGGTAGAGGATGGGGGTGAGGGACACACATTGAAACACTGCAGTCCGTGTGGGGTAGAGGATGGGGGTGAGGGACACACATTGAAACACTGCAGTCCGTGTGGGGTAGAGGATGGGGGTGAGGGACACACACTGAAACACTGCAGTCCGTGTGGGGTAGAGGATGGGGGTGAGGGACACACATTGAAACACTGCAGTCCGTGTGGGGTAGAGGATGGGGGTGAGGGACACACACTGAAACACTGCAGTCCGTGTGGGGTAGAGGACGGGGGTGAGGGACACACATTGAAACACTGCAGTCCGTGTGGGGTAGAGGACGGGGGTGAGAGACACACATTGAAACACTGCAGTCCGTGTGGGGTAGAGGATGGGGGTGAGGGACACACATTGAAACACTGCAGTCCGTGTGGGGTAGAGGATGGGGGTGAGGGACACACATTGAAACACTGCAGTCCGTGTGGGGTAGAGGATGGGGGTGAGAGACACACATTGAAACACTGCAGTCCGTGTGGGGTAGAGGACGGGGGTGAGGGACACACACTGAAACACTGCAGTCCGTGTGGGGTAGAGGATGGGGGTGAGGGACACACATTGAAACACTGCAGTCCGTGTGGGGTAGAGGATGGGGGTGAGGGACACACATTGAAACACTGCAGTCCGTGTGGGGTAGAGGATGGGGGTGAGGGACACACATTGAAACACTGCAGTCCGTGTGGGGTAGAGGATGGGGGTGAGGGACACACGTTGAAACACTGCAGACCGTGTGGGGTAGAGGATGGGGGTGAGGGACACACATTGAAACACTGCAGTCCGTGTGGGGTAGAGGATGGGGGTGAGAGACACACATTGAAACACTACTGTCCGTGTGGGGTAGAGGATGGGGGTGAGGGACACACATTGAAACACTGCAGTCCGTGTGGGGTAGAGGATGGGGGTGAGGGACACACATTGAAACACTGCAGTCCGTGTGGGGTAGAGGATGGGGGTGAGGGACACACATTGAAACACTGCAGTCCGTGTGGGGTAGAGGATGGGGGTGAGGGACACACATTGAAACACTGCAGTCCCCGTGGGGTAGAGGATGGGGGTGAGGGACAAACATTGAAACACTGCAGTCCGTCTGGGGTAGAGGATGGGGGTGAGAGACACACATTGAAACACTACTGTCCGTGTGGGGTAGAGGATGGGGGTGAGGGACACACATTGAAACACTGCAGTCCGTGTGGGGTAGAGGATGGGGGTGAGGGACACACATTGAAACACTGCAGTCCGTGTGGGGTAGAGGATGGGGGTGAGGGACACACGTTGAAACACTGCAGTCCGTGTGGGGTAGAGGATGGGGGTGAGGGACACACATTGAAACACTGCAGTCCCCGTGGGGTAAAGGATGGGGGTGAGGGACAAACATTGAAACACTGCAGTCCGTCTGGGGTAGAGGATGGGGGTGAGAGACACACATTGAAACACTGCAGTCCGTGTGGGGTAGAGGATGGGGTTGAGGGACACACATTGAAACACTGCAGTCCGTGTGGGGTAGAGGATGGGGGTGAGGGACACACATTGAAACACTGCAGTCCGTGTGGGGTAAACAATGGGGGTGAGGGACACACATTGAAACACTGCAGTCCCCGTGGGGTAAAGGATGGGGGTGAGGGACAAACATTGAAACACTGCAGTCCGTGTGGGGTAGAGGATGGGGGTGAGAGACACACATTGAAACACTGCAGTCCGTCTGGGGTAGAGGATGGGGTTGAGGGACAAACATTGAAACACTGCAGTCCGTGTGGGGTAGAGGATGGGGGTGAGGGACACACGTTGAAACACTGCAGTCCGTGTGGGGTAAACAATGGGGGTGAGGGACACACATTGAAACACTGCAGTCCCCGTGGGGTAAAGGATGGGGGTGAGGGACACACATTGAAACACTGCAGTCCGTGTGGGGTAGAGGATGGGGGTGAGAGACACACATTGAAACACTGCAGTCCGTGTGGGGTAGAGGATGGGGGTGAGGGACACACATTGAAACACTGCAGTCCGTGTGGGGTAGAGGACGGGGGTGAGGGACACACATTGAAACACTGCAGTCCGTGTGGGGTAGAGGACGGGGGTGAGGGACACACATTGAAACACTGCAGTCCGTGTGGGGTAGAGGAAGGGGGTGAGGGACACACATTGAAACACTGCAGTCCGTGTGGGGTAGAGGATGGGGGTGAGGGACACACATTGAAACACTGCAGTCCGTGTGGGGTAGAGGAAGGGGGTGAGAGACACACATTGAAACACTGCAGTCCGTGTGGGGTAGAGGATGGGGGTGAGGGACACACATTGAAACACTGCAGTCCGTGTGGGGTAGAGGATGGGGGTGAGGGACACACATTGAAACACTGCAGTCCGTGTGGGGTAGAGGATGGGGGTGAGAGACACACATTGAAACACTGCAGTCCGTGTGGGGTAGAGGATGGGGGTGAGGGACACACATTGAAACACTGCAGTCCGTGTGGGGTAGAGGACGGGGGTGAGGGACACACATTGAAACACTGCAGTCCGTGTGGGGTAGAGGATGGGGGTGAGGGACACACATTGAAACACTGCAGTCCGTGTGGGGTAGAGGATGGGGGTGAGGGACACACACTGAAACACTGCAGTCCGTGTGGGGTAGAGGATGGGGGTGAGGGACACACACTGAAACACTGCAGTCCGTGTGGGGTAGAGGATGGGGGTGAGGGACACACATTGAAACACTGCAGTCCGTGTGGGGTAGAGGATGGGGGTGAGGGACACACATTGAAACACTGCAGTCCGTGTGGGGTAGAGGAGGGGGGTGAGGGACACACATTGAAACACTGCAGTCCGTGTGGGGTAGAGGATGGGGGTGAGGGACACACATTGAAACACTGCAGTCCGTGTGGGGTAGAGGACGGGGGTGAGGGACACACATTGAAACACTGCAGTCCGTGTGGGGTAGAGGATGGGAGTGAGGTACATACATTGAAACACTGCAGTCCGTGTGGGGTAGAGGATGGGGGTGAGGGACAAACATTCAAACACTGCAGTCCCCTTGGAGCAGAGGATGGGGGTGAGGGACAAACATTGAAACACTGCAGTCCGTGTGGGGTAGAGGACGGGGGTGAGGGACACACATTGAAACACTGCAGTCCGTGTGGGGTAGAGGATGGGGGTGAGGGACACACATTGAAACACTGCAGTCCGTGTGGGGTAGAGGATGGGGGTGAGAGACACACATTGAAACACTGCAGTCCGTGTGGGGTAGAGGATGGGGGTGAGGGACACACATTGAAACACTGCAGTCCGTGTGGGGTAGAGGATGGGGGTGAGGGACACACATTGAAACACTGCAGTCCGTGTGGGGTAGAGGAAGGGGGTGAGGGACACACACTGAAACACTGCAGTCCGTGTGGGGTAGAGGATGGGGGTGAGGGACACACATTGAAACACTGCAGTCCGTGTGGGGTAGAGGATGGGGGTGAGGGACACACATTGAAACACTGCAGTCCGTGTGGGGTAGAGGATGGGGGTGAGGGACACACACTGAAACACTGCAGTCCGTGTGGGGTAGAGGATGGGGGTGAGGGACACACATTGAAACACTGCAGTCCGGGTGGGGTAGAGGATTGGGGTGAGGGACACACAATGAAACACTGCAGTCCAGGTGGGGTAGAGGAGGGGGGGGAGGGACACACATTCAAACACTGCAGTCCCCTTGGAGCAGAGGATGGGGGTGAGGGACAAACATTGAAACACTGCAGTCCGTGTGGGGTAGAGGACGGGGGTGAGGGACACACATTGAAACACTGCAGTCCCCGTGGGGTAAAGGATAGGGGTGAGGGACACACATTGAAACACTGCAGTCCGTGTGGGGTAGAGGATGGGGGTGAGGGACACACACTGAAACACTGCAGTCCCCGTGGGGTAGAGGATGGGGGTGAGGGACACACATTGAAACACTGCAGTCCATGTGGGGTAGAGGATGGGGGTGAGGGACAAACATTCAAACACTGCAGTCCCCTGTGGAGCAGAGGATGGGGGTGAGGGACAAACATTGAAACACTGCAGTCCGTGTGGGGTAGAGGACGGGGGTGAGGGACACACATTGAAACACTGCAGTCCCCGTGGGGTAAAGGATAGGGGTGAGGGACACACATTGAAACACTGCAGTCCGTGTGGGGTAGAGGATGGGTGTGAGGGACACACACTGAAACACTGCAGTCCGTGTGGGGTAGAGGATGGGGGTGAGGGACACACATTGAAACACTGCAGTCCATGTGGGGTAGAGGATGGGGGTGAGGGACAAACATTCAAACACTGCAGTCCCCTTGGAGCAGAGGATGGGGGTGAGGGACACACATTGAAACACTGCAGTCCGTGTGGGGTAGAGGACGGGGGTGAGGGACACACATTGAAACACTGCAGTCCGTGTGGGGTAGAGGATGGGGGTGAGGGACACACATTGAAACACTGCAGTCCGTGTGGGGTAGAGGATGGGGGTGAGGGACACACATTGAAACACTGCAGTCCGTGTGGGGTAGAGGATGGGGGTGAGGGACACACATTGAAACACTGCAGTCCGTGTGGGGTAGAGGACGGGGGTGAGGGACACACATTGAAACACTGCAGTCCGTGTGGGGTAGAGGATGGGGGTGAGGGACACACATTGAAACACTGCAGTCCGTGTGGGGTAGAGGATGGGGGTGAGAGACACACATTGAAACACTGCAGTCCGTGTGGGGTAGAGGATGGGGGTGAGGGACACACATTGAAACACTGCAGTCCTTGGAGAGAGGATGGGGGTGAGGGACAAACATTGAAACACTGCAGTCCGTGTGGGGTAGAGGACGGGGGTGAGGGACACACATTGAAACACTGCAGTCCGTGTGGGGTAGAGGATGGGGGTGAGGGACACACATTGAAACACTGCAGTCCGTGTGGGGTAGAGGATGGGGGTGAGGGACACACATTGAAACACTGCAGTCCGTGTGGGGTAGAGGATGGGGGTGAGGGACACACATTGAAACACTGCAGTCCGTGTGGGGTAGAGGATGGGGGTGAGGGACACACATTGAAACACTGCAGTCCGTGTGGGGTAGAGGATGGGGGTGAGGGACACACATTGAAACACTGCAGTCCGTGTGGGGTAGAGGATGGGGGTGAGGGACACACATTGAAACACTGCAGTCCGTGTGGGGTAGAGGACGGGGGTGAGGGACACACATTGAAACACTGCAGTCCGTGTGGGGTAGAGGATGGGGGTGAGGGACACACATTGAAACACTGCAGTCCGTGTGGGGTAGAGGATGGGGGTGAGGGACACACATTGAAACACTGCAGTCCGTGTGGGGTAGAGGACGGGGGTGAGGGACACACATTGAAACACTGCAGTCCGTGTGGGGTAGAGGACGGGGGTGAGGGACACACATTGAAACACTGCAGTCCGTGTGGGGTAGAGGACGGGGGTGAGGGACACACATTGAAACACTGCAGTCCGTGTGGGGTAGAGGATGGGGGTGAGGGACACACATTGAAACACTGCAGTCCGTGTGGGGTAGAGGATGGGGGTGAGGGACACACATTGAAACACTGCAGTCCGTGTGGGGTAGAGGATGGGGGTGAGAGACACACATTGAAACACTGCAGTCCGTGTGGGGTAGAGGATGGGGGTGAGAGACACACATTGAAACACTGCAGTCCGTGTGGGGTAGAGGACGGGGGTGAGGGACACACACTGAAACACTGCAGTCCGTGTGGGGTAGAGGATGGGGGTGAGGGACACACATTGAAACACTGCAGTCCGTGTGGGGTAGAGGATGGGGGTGAGGGACACACATTGAAACACTGCAGTCCGTGTGGGGTAGAGGATGGGGGTGAGGGACACACATTGAAACACTGCAGTCCGTGTGGGGTAGAGGATGGGGGTGAGGGACACACATTGAAACACTGCAGACCGTGTGGGGTAGAGGATGGGGGTGAGGGACACACGTTGAAACACTGCAGTCCGTGTGGGGTAGAGGATGGGGGTGAGGGACACACATTGAAACACTGCAGTCCGTGTGGGGTAGAGGATGGGGGTGAGAGACACACATTGAAACACTGCAGTCCGTGTGGGGTAGAGGATGGGGGTGAGGGACACACATTGAAACACTGCAGTCCGTGTGGGGTAGAGGATGGGGGTGAGGGACACACATTGAAACACTGCAGTCCGTGTGGGGTAGAGGATGCGGGTGAGGGACACACATTGAAACACTGCAGTCCGTGTGGGGTAGAGGATGGGGGTGAGGGACACACAGTGAAACACTGCAGTCCCCGTGGGGTAAAGGATGGGGGTGAGGGACAAACATTGAAACACTGCAGTCCGTCTGGGGTAGAGGATGGGGGTGAGAGACACACATTGAAACACTACAGTCCGTGTGGGGTAGAGGATGGGGGTGAGGGACACACATTGAAACACTGCAGTCCGTGTGGGGTAGAGGATGGGGGTGAGGGACACACATTGAAACACTGCAGTCCGTGTGGGGTTGAGGATGGGGGTGAGGGACACACACTGAAACACTGCAGTCCGTGTGGGGTAGAGGATGGGGGTGAGGGACACACATTGAAACACTGCAGTCCGTGTGGGGTAGAGGATGGGGGTGAGGGACACACATTGAAACACTGCAGTCCGTGTGGGGTAGAGGACGGGGGTGAGGGACACACATTGAAACACTGCAGTCCGTGTGGGGTAGAGGACGGGGGTGAGGGACACACATTGAAACACTGCAGTCCGTGTGGGGTAGAGGATGGGGGTGAGGGACACACATTGAAACACTGCAGTCCGTGTGGGGTAGAGGATGGGGGTGAGGGACACACATTGAAACACTGCAGTCCGTGTGGGGTAGAGGATGGGGGTGAGAGACACACATTGAAACACTGCAGTCCGTGTGGGGTAGAGGACGGGGGTGAGGGACACACACTGAAACACTGCAGTCCGTGTGGGGTAGAGGACGGGGGTGAGAGACACACATTGAAACACTGCAGTCCGTGTGGGGTAGAGGATGGGGGTGAGAGACACACATTGAAACACTGCAGTCCGTGTGGGGTAGAGGATGGGGGTGAGGGACACACATTGAAACACTGCAGACCGTGTGGGGTAGAGGATGGGGGTGAGGGACACACGTTGAAACACTGCAGACCGTGTGGGGTAGAGGATGGGGGTGAGGGACACACATTGAAACACTGCAGTCCGTGTGGGGTAGAGGATGGGGGTGAGAGACACACATTGAAACACTGCAGTCCGTGTGGGGTAGAGGATGGGGGTGAGGGACACACATTGAAACACTGCAGTCCGTGTGGGGTAGAGGATGGGGGTGAGGGACACACATTGAAACACTGCAGTCCGTGTGGGGTAGAGGATGCGGGTGAGGGACACACATTGAAACACTGCAGTCCGTGTGGGGTAAACGATGGGGGTGAGGGACACACATTGAAACACTGCAGTCCCCGTGGGGTAAAGGATGGGGGTGAGGGACACACATTGAAACACTGCAGTCCGTGTGGGGTAGAGGATGGGGGTGAGAGACACACATTGAAACACTACAGTCCGTGTGGGGTAGAGGATGGGGGTGAGGGACACACATTGAAACACTGCAGTCCGTGTGGGGTAGAGGATGGGGGTGAGGGACACACATTGAAACACTGCAGACCGTGTGGGGTAGAGGATGGGGGTGAGGGACACACATTGAAACACTGCAGTCCGTGTGGGGTAAACAATGGGGGTGAGGGACACACATTGAAACACTGCAGTCCCCGTGGGGTAAAGGATGGGGGTGAGGGACAAACATTGAAACACTGCAGTCCGTCTGGGGTAGAGGATGGGGGTGAGAGACACACATTGAAACACTGCAGTCCGTCTGGGGTAGAGGATGGGGTTGAGGGACAAACATTGAAACACTGCAGACCGTGTGGGGTAGAGGATGGGGGTGAGGGACACACGTTGAAACACTGCAGTCCGTGTGGGGTAAACAATGGGGGTGAGGGACACACATTGAAACACTGCAGTCCCCGTGGGGTAAAGGATGGGGGTGAGGGACAAACATTGAAACACTGCAGTCCGTCTGGGGTAGAGGATGGGGGTGAGAGACACACATTGAAACACTGCAGTCCGTCTGGGGTAGAGGATGGGGTTGAGGGACAAACATTGAAACACTGCAGTCCGTGTGGGGTAGAGGACGGGGGTGAGGGACACACATTGAAACACTGCAGTCCGTGTGGGGTAGAGGATGGGGGTGAGGGACACACATTGAAACACTGCAGTCCGTGTGGGGTATAGGATGGGGGTGAGGGACACACATTGAAACACTGCAGTCCGTGTGGGGTAGAGGATGGGGGTGAGAGACACACATTGAAACACTGCAGTCCGTGTGGGGTAGAGGATGGGGGTGAGGGACACACATTGAAACACTGCAGTCCGTGTGGGGTAGAGGACGGGGGTGAGGGACACACATTGAAACACTGCAGTCCGTGTGGGGTAGAGGACGGGGGTGAGGGACACACATTGAAACACTGCAGTCCGTGTGGGGTATAGGAAGGGGGTGAGGGACACACATTGAAACACTGCAGTCCGTGTGGGGTAGAGGAAGGGGGTGAGGGACACACATTGAAACACTGCAGTCCGTGTGGGGTAGAGGATGGGGGTGAGAGACACACATTGAAACACTGCAGTCCGTGTGGGGTAGAGGATGGGGGTGAGGGACACACATTGAAACACTGCAGTCCGTGTGGGGTAGAGGATGGGGGTGAGGGACACACATTGAAACACTGCAGTCCGTGTGGGGTAGAGGATGGGGGTGAGAGACACACACTGAAACACTGCAGTCAGTGTGGGGTAGAGGATGGGGGTGAGGGACACATATTGAAACACTGCAGTCCGTGTGGGGTAGAGGACGGGGGTGAGGGACACACATTGAAACACTGCAGTCCGTGTGGGGTAGAGGATGGGGGTGAGGGACACACATTGAAACACTGCAGTCCGTGTGGGGTAGAGGATGGGGGTGAGGGACACACACTGAAACACTGCAGTCCGTGTGGGGTAGAGGATGGGGGTGAGGGACACACATTGAAACACTGCAGTCCGTGTGGGGTAGAGGATGGGGGTGAGGGACACACATTGAAACACTGCAGTCCGTGTGGGGTAGAGGATGGGGGTGAGGGACACACACTGAAACACTGCAGTCCGTGTGGGGTAGAGGATGGGGGTGAGGGACACACATTGAAACACTGCAGTCCGTGTGGGGTAGAGGATGGGGGTGAGGGACACACATTGAAACACTGCAGTCCGTGTGGGGTAGAGGACGGGGGTGAGGGACACACATTGAAACACTGCAGTCCGTGTGGGGTAGAGGATGGGGGTGAGAGACACACATTGAAACACTGCAGTCCGTGTGGGGTAGAGGATGGGGGTGAGGGACAAACATTCAAACACTGCAGTCCCCTTGGAGCAGAGGATGGGGGTGAGGGACAAACATTGAAACACTGCAGTCCGTGTGGGGTAGAGGACGGGGGTGAGGGACACACATTGAAACACTGCAGTCCGTGTGGGGTAGAGGATGGGGGTGAGGGACACACATTGAAACACTGCAGTCCGTGTGGGGTAGAGGATGGGGGTGAGAGACACACATTGAAACACTGCAGTCCGTGTGGGGTAGAGGATGGGGGTGAGGGACACACATTGAAACACTGCAGTCCGTGTGGGGTAGAGGATGGGGGTGAGGGACACACATTGAAACACTGCAGTCAGTGTGGGGTAGAGGAAGGGGGTGAGGGACACACACTGAAACACTGCAGTCCGTGTGGGGTAGAGGATGGGGGTGAGGGACACACACTGAAACACTGCAGTCCGTGTGGGGTAGAGGATGGGGGTGAGGGACACACATTGAAACACTGCAGTCCGTGTGGGGTAGAGGATGAGGGTGAGGGACACACACTGAAACACTGCAGTCCGTGTGGGGTAGAGGATGGGGGTGAGGGACACACATTGAAACACTGCAGTCCGTGTGGGGTAGAGGATGGGGGTGAGGGACACACACTGAAACACTGCAGTCCATGTGGGGTAGAGGATGGGGGTGAGGGACAAACATTCAAACACTGCAGTCCCCTTGGAGCAGAGGATGGGGGTGAGGGACAAACATTGAAACACTGCAGTCCGTGTGGGGTAGAGGACGGGGGTGAGGGACACACATTGAAACACTGCAGTCCCCGTGGGGTAAAGGATAGGGGTGAGGGACACACATTGAAACACTGCAGTCCGTGTGGGGTAGAGGATGGGTGTGAGGGACACACACTGAAACACTGCAGTCCGTGTGGGGTAGAGGATGGGGGTGAGGGACACACATTGAAACACTGCAGTCCATGTGGGGTAGAGGATGGGGGTGAGGGACAAACATTCAAACACTGCAGTCCCCTTGGAGCAGAGGATGGGGGTGAGGGACAAACATTGAAACACTGCAGTCCGTGTGGGGTAGAGGACGGGGGTGAGGGACACACATTGAAACACTGCAGTCCCCGTGGGGTAAAGGATAGGGGTGAGGGACAAACATTGAAACACTGCAGTCCGTGTGGGGTAGAGGATGGGTGTGAGGGACACACACTGAAACACTGCAGTCCCCGTGGGGTAGAGGATGGGGGTGAGGGACACACATTGAAACACTGCAGTCCATGTGGGGTAGAGGATGGGGGTGAGGGACAAACATTCAAACACTGCAGTCCCCTTGGGGCAGAGGATGGGGGTGAGGGACACACATTGAAACACTGCAGTCCGTGTGGGGTAGAGGACGGGGGTGAGGGACACACATTGAAACACTGCAGTCCGTGTGGGGTAGAGGATGGGGGTGAGGGACACACATTGAAACACTGCAGTCCGTGTGGGGTAGAGGATGGGGGTGAGGGACACACATTGAAACACTGCAGTCCCCTTGGAGCAGAGGATGGGGGTGAGGGACACACATTGAAACACTGCAGTCCGTGTGGGGTAGAGGACGGGGGTGAGGGACACACATTGAAACACTGCAGTCCGTGTGGGGTAGAGGATGGGGGTGAGGGACACACATTGAAACACTGCAGTCCGTGTCGGGTAGAGGATGGGGGTGAGAGACACACATTGAAACACTGCAGTCCGTGTGGGGTAGAGGATGGGGGTGAGGGACACACATTGAAACACTGCAGTCCGTGTGGGGTAGAGGACGGGGGTGAGGGACACACATTGAAACACTGCAGTCCGTGTGGGGTAGAGGATGGGGGTGAGGTACACACATTGAAACACTGCAGTCCGTGTGGGGTAGAGGATGGGGGTGAGGGACACACATTGAAACACTGCAGTCCCCGTGGGGTAGAGGATAGGGGTGAGGGACACACATTGAAACACTGCAGTCCGTGTGGGGTAGAGGATGGGGGTGAGGGACACACATTGAAACACTGCAGTCCGTGTGGGGTATAGGAGGGGGTGAGGGACACACATTGAAACACTGCAGTCCGTGTGGGGTAGAGGATGGGGGTGAGAGACACACATTGAAACACTGCAGTCCGTGTGGGGTAGAGGATGGGGGTGAGGGACACACATTGAAACACTGCAGTCCGTGTGGGGTAGAGGATGGGGGTGAGGGACACACATTGAAACACTGCAGTCCGTGTGGGGTAGAGGATGGGGGTGAGGGACACACATTGAAACACTGCAGTCCCCTTGGAGCAGAGGATGGGGGTGAGGGACAAACATTGAAACACTGCAGTCCGTGTGGGGTAGAGGACGGGGGTGAGGGACACACATTGAAACACTGCAGTCCGTGTGGGGTAGAGGATGGGGGTGAGGGACACACATTGAAACACTGCAGTCCGTGTGGGGTAGAGGATGGGGGTGAGAGACACACATTGAAACACTGCAGTCCGTGTGGGGTAGAGGATGGGGGTGAGGGACACACATTGAAACACTGCAGTCCGTGTGGGGTAGAGGACGGGGGTGAGGGACACACATTGAAACACTGCAGTCCGTGTGGGGTAGAGGATGGGAGTGAGGTACATACATTGAAACACTGCAGTCCGTGTGGGGTAGAGGATGGGGGTGAGGGACACACATTGAAACACTGCAGTCCCCGTGGGGTAAAGGATAGGGGTGAGGGACACACATTGAAACACTGCAGTCCGTGTGGGGTAGAGGATGGGGGTGAGGGACACACATTGAAACACTGCAGTCCGTGTGGGGTAGAGGAAGGGGGTGAGGGACACACATTGAAACACTGCAGTCCGTGTGGGGTAGAGGATGGGGGTGAGAGACACACATTGAAACACTGCAGTCCGTGTGGGGTAGAGGATGAGGGTGAGGGACACACACTGAAACACTGCAGTCCGTGTGGGGTAGAGGATGGGGGTGAGGGACACACATTGAAACACTGCAGTCCGTGTGGGGTAGAGGATGGGGGTGAGGGACACACATTGAAACACTGCAGTCCGTGTGGGGTAGAGGATTGGGGTGAGAGACACACACTGAAACACTGCAGTCCATGTGGGGTAGAGGATGGGGGTGAGGGACAAACATTCAAACACTGCAGTCCCCTTGGAGCAGAGGATGGGGGTGAGGGACAAACATTGAAACACTGCAGTCCGTGTGGGGTAGAGGACGGGGGTGAGGGACACACATTGAAACACTGCAGTCCCCGTGGGGTAAAGGATAGGGGTGAGGGACAAACATTGAAACACTGCAGTCCGTGTGGGGTAGAGGATGGGTGTGAGGGACACACACTGAAACACTGCAGTCCCCGTGGGGTAGAGGATGGGGGTGAGGGACACACATTGAAACACTGCAGTCCATGTGGGGTAGAGGATGGGGGTGAGGGACAAACATTCAAACGCTGCAGTCCCCTTGGAGCAGAGGATGGGGGTGAGGGACAAACATTGAAACACTGCAGTCCGTGTGGGGTAGAGGACGGGGGTGAGGGACACACATTGAAACACTGCAGTCCGTGTGGGGTAGAGGATGGGGGTGAGGGACACACATTGAAACACTGCAGTCCGTGTCGGGTAGAGGATGGGGGTGAGAGACACACATTGAAACACTGCAGTCCGTGTGGGGTAGAGGATGGGGGTGAGGGACACACATTGAAACACTGCAGTCCCCTTGGAGCAGAGGATGGGGGTGAGGGACAAACATTGAAACACTGCAGTCCGTGTGGGGTAGAGGACGGGGGTGAGGGACACACATTGAAACACTGCAGTCCGTGTGGGGTAGAGGATGGGGGTGAGGGACACACATTGAAACACTGCAGTCCGTGTGGGGTAGAGGATGGGGGTGAGAGACACACATTGAAACACTGCAGTCCGTGTGGGGTAGAGGATGGGGGTGAGGGACACACATTGAAACACTGCAGTCCGTGTGGGGTAGAGGACGGGGGTGAGGGACACACATTGAAACACTGCAGTCCGTGTGGGGTAGAGGATGGGAGTGAGGTACATACATTGAAACACTGCAGTCCGTGTGGGGTAGAGGATGGGGGTGAGAGACCCACATTGAAACACTACAGTCCAAGTGGGGTAGAGGATGGGGGTGAGAGACACACATTGAAACACTGCAGTCCGTGTGGGGTAGAGGATGGGGGTCAGAGACACACATTGAAACACTGCAGTCCGTGTGGGGTAAACGATGGGGGTGAGGGACACACATTGAAACACTGCAGTCCGTGTGGGGTAGAGGATGGGGGTGAGGGACACACATTGAAACACTGCAGTCCGTGTGGGGTAGAGGATGGGGGTGAGGTACATACATTGAAACACTGCAGTCCATGTGGGGTAGAAGCTGGGGGTGAGGGACACACATTGAAACACTGCAGTCCGTGTGGGGTAGAGGAAGGGGGTGAGAGACACACATTGAAACACTGCAGTCCGTGTGGGGTAGAGGAAGGGGGTGAGAGACACACATTGAAACACTGCAGTCCGTGTGGGGTAGAGGATGGGGGTGAGGGACACACACTGAAACACTGCAGTCCATGTGGGGTAGAGGATGGGGGTGAGGGACAAACATTCAAACACTGCAGTCCCCTTGGAGCAGAGGATGGGGGTGAGGGACAAACATTGAAACACTGCAGTCCGTGTGGGGTAGAGGACGGGGGTGAGGGACACACATTGAAACACTGCAGTCCCCGTGGGGTAAAGGATAGGGGTGAGGGACAAACATTGAAACACTGCAGTCCGTGTGGGGTAGAGGATGGGTGTGAGGGACACACACTGAAACACTGCAGTCCCCGTGGGGTAGAGGATGGGGGTGAGGGACACACATTGAAACACTGCAGTCCATGTGGGGTAGAGGATGGGGGTGAGGGACAAACATTCAAACACTGCAGTCCCCTTGGAGCAGAGGATGGGGGTGAGGGACAAACATTGAAACACTGCAGTCCGTGTGGGGTAGAGGACGGGGGTGAGGGACACACATTGAAACACTGCAGTCCGTGTGGGGTAGAGGATAGGGGTGAGGGACACACATTGAAACACTGCAGTCCGTGTGGGGTAGAGGATGGGGGTGAGGGACACACACTGAAACACTGCAGTCCGTGTGGGGTAGAGGATGGGGGTGAGGGACACACATTGAAACACTGCAGTCCATGTGGGGTAGAGGATGGGGGTGAGGGACAAACATTCAAACACTGCAGTCCCCTTGGAGCAGAGGATGGGGGTGAGGGACAAACATTGAAACACTGCAGTCCGTGTGGGGTAGAGGACGGGGGTGAGGGACACACATTGAAACACTGCAGTCCGTGTGGGGTAGAGGATGGGGGTGAGGGACACACATTGAAACACTGCAGTCCGTGTGGGGTAGAGGATGGGGGTGAGAGACACACATTGAAACACTGCAGTCCGTGTGGGGTAGAGGATGGGGGTGAGGGACACACATTGAAACACTGCAGTCCCCTTGGAGCAGAGGATGGGGGTGAGGGACAAACATTGAAACACTGCAGTCCGTGTGGGGTAGAGGACGGGGGTGAGGGACACACATTGAAACACTGCAGTCCGTGTGGGGTAGAGGATGGGGGTGAGGGACACACATTGAAACACTGCAGTCCGTGTGGGGTAGAGGATGGGGGTGAGAGACACACATTGAAACACTGCAGTCCGTGTGGGGTAGAGGATGGGGGTGAGGGACACACATTGAAACACTGCAGTCCGTGTGGGGTAGAGGATGGGGGTGAGGGACACACATTGAAACACTGCAGTCCGTGTGGGGTAGAGGATGGGGGTGAGGGACACACATTGAAACACTGCAGTCCGTGTGGGGTAGAGGATGGGGGTGAGGGACACACATTGAAACACTGCAGTCCGTGTGGGGTAGAGGATGGGGGTGAGGGACACACATTGAAACACTGCAGTCCGTGTGGGGTAGAGGATGGGGGTGAGGGACACACATTGAAACACTGCAGTCCGTGTGGGGTAGAGGATGGGGGTGAGGGACACACATTGAAACACTGCAGTCCGTGTGGGGTAGAGGATGGGGGTGAGAGACACACATTGAAACACTGCAGTCCGTGTGGGGTAGAGGATGGGGGTGAGGGACACACATTGAAACACTGCAGTCCGTGTGGGGTAGAGGATGGGGGTGAGGGACACACATTGAAACACTGCAGTCCGTGTGGGGTAGAGGATGGGGGTGAGGGCCACACATTGAAACACTGCAGTCCGTGTGGGGTAGAGGATTGGGGTGAGAGACACACACTGAAACACTGCAGTCCATGTGGGGTAGAGGATGGGGGTGAGGGACAAACATTCAAACACTGCAGTCCCCTTGGAGCAGAGGATGGGGGTGAGGGACAAACATTGAAACACTGCAGTCCGTGTGGGGTAGAGGACGGGGGTGAGGGACACACATTGAAACACTGCAGTCCGTGTGGGGTAGAGGATGGGGGTGAGGGACACACATTGAAACACTGCAGTCCGTGTGGGGTAGAGGATGGGTGTGAGGGACACACACTGAAACACTGCAGTCCGTGTGGGGTAGAGGATGGGGGTGAGGGACACACATTGAAACACTGCAGTCCATGTGGGGTAGAGGATGGGGGTGAGGGACAAACATTCAAACACTGCAGTCCCCTTGGAGCAGAGGATGGGGGTGAGGGACAAACATTGAAACACTGCAGTCCGTGTGGGGTAGAGGACGGGGGTGAGGGACACACATTGAAACACTGCAGTCCGTGTGGGGTAGAGGATGGGGGTGAGGGACACACATTGAAACACTGCAGTCCGTGTGGGGTAGAGGATGGGGGTGAGAGACACACATTGAAACACTGCAGTCCGTGTGGGGTAGAGGATGGGGGTGAGGGACACACATTGAAACACTGCAGTCCGTGTGGGGTAGAGGATGGGGGTGAGGGACACACATTGAAACACTGCAGTCCGTGTGGGGTAGAGGACGGGGGTGAGGGACACACATTGAAACACTGCAGTCCGTGTGGGGTAGAGGATGGGGGTGAGGGACACACATTGAAACACTGCAGTCCGTGTGGGGTAGAGGATGGGGGTGAGAGACACACATTGAAACACTGCAGTCCGTGTGGGGTAGAGGATGGGGGTGAGGGACACACATTGAAACACTGCAGTCCGTGTGGGGTAGAGGATGGGGGTGAGGGACACACATTGAAACACTGCAGTCCGTGTGGGGTAGAGGATGGGGGTGAGGGACACATATTGAAACACTGCAGTCCGTGTGGTGTAGAGGCTGGGGGTGAGGGACACACATTGAAACACTGCAGTCCATGTGGGGTAGAGGATGGGGGTGAGGGACACACATTGAAACACCGCAGTCCGTGTGGGGTAGAGGATGGGGGTGAGGGACACACATTGAAACACTGCAGTCCGTGTGGGGTAGAGGATGGGGGTGAGAGACACACATTGAAACACTGCAGTCCGTGTGGGGTAGAGGATGGGGGTGAGGGACACACATTGAAACACTGCAGTCCGTGTGGGGTAGAGGATGGGGGTGAGGGACACACATTGAAACACTGCAGTCCGTGTGGGGTAGAGGATGGGGGTGAGGGACACACATTGAAACACTGCAGTCCGTGTGGGGTAGAGGATGGGGGTGAGAGACACACATTGAAACACTGCAGTCCGTGTGGGGTAGAGGATGGGGGTGAGAGACACACATTGAAACACTGCAGTCCGTGTGGGGTAGAGGATGGGGGTGAGGGACACACATTGAAACACTGCAGTCCGTGTGGGGTAGAGGATGGGGGTGAGGGACACACATTGAAACACTGCAGTCCGTGTGGGGTAGAGGAGGGGTGAGGGACACACATTGAAACACTGCAGTCCGTGTGGGGTAGAGGATGGGGGTGAGGGACACACATTGAAACACTGCAGTCCGTGTGGGGTAGAGGAGGGGGTGAGGGACACACATTGAAACACTGCAGTCCGTGTGGGGTAGAGGATGGGGGTGAGGGACACACATTGAAACACTGCAGTCCGTGTGGGGTAGAGGATGGGGGTGAGGGACACACATTGAAACACTGCAGTCCGTGTGGGGTAGAGGATGGGGGTGAGAGACACACATTGAAACACTGCAGTCCGTGTGGGGTAGAGGACGGGGGTGAGGGACACACATTGAAACACTGCAGTCCGTGTGGGGTAGAGGACGGGGGTGAGGGACACACATTGAAACACTGCAGTCCATGTGGGGTAGAGGATGGGGGTGAGGGACACACATTGAAACACTGCAGTCCGTGTGGGGTAGAGGATGGGGGTGAGGGACACACATTGAAACACTGCAGTCCGTGTGGGGTAGAGGACGGGGGTGAGGGACACACATTGAAACACTGCAGTCCGTGTGGGGTAGAGGAAGGGGGTGAGAGACACACTTTGAAACACTGCAGTCCGTGTGGGGTAGAGGACGGGGGTGAGAGACACACATTGAAACACTGCAGTCCGTGTGGGGTAGAGGATGGGGGTGAGAGACACACATTGAAACACTGCAGTCCGTGTGGGGTAGAGGATGGGGGTGAGGGACACACATTGAAACACTGCAGTCCGTGTGGGGTAGAGGATGGGGGTGAGGGACACACATTGAAACACTGCAGTCCGTGTGGGGTAGAGGATGGGGGTGAGGGACACACATTGAAACACTGCAGTCCGTGTGGGGTAGAGGAAGGGGGTGAGAGACACACATTGAAACACTGCAGTCCGTGTGGGGTAGAGGAAGGGGGTGAGAGACACACATTGAAACACTGCAGTCCGTGTGGGGTAGAGGATGGGGGTGAGGGACACACATTGAAACACTGCAGTCCGTGTGGGGTAGAGGATGGGGGTGAGGGACACACATTGAAACACTGCAGTCCGTGTGGGGTAGAGGATGGGGGTGAGGGACACACATTGAAACACTGCAGTCCGTGTGGGGTAGAGGACGGGGGTGAGAGACACACATTGAAACACTGCAGTCCGTGTGGGGTAGAGGACGGGGGTGAGGGACACACATTGAAACACTGCAGTCCGTGTGGGGTAGAGGACGGGGGTGAGGGACACACATTGAAACACTGCAGTCCGTGTGGGGTAGAGGATGGGGGTGAGGGACACACATTGAAACACTGCAGTCCGTGTGGGGTAGAGGATGGGGGTGAGGGACACACATTGAAACACTGCAGTCCGTGTGGGGTAGAGGATGGGGGTGAGAGACACACATTGAAACACTGCAGTCCGTGTGGGGTAGAGGACGGGGGTGAGGGACACACATTGAAACACTGCAGTCCGTGTGGGGTAGAGGACGGGGGTGAGGGACACACATTGAAACACTGCAGTCCGTGTGGGGTAGAGGATGGGGGTGAGGGACACACATTGAAACACTGCAGTCCGTGTGGGGTAGAGGATGGGGGTGAGGGACACACATTGAAACACTGCAGTCCGTGTGGGGTAGAGGAAGCGGGTGAGAGACACACATTGAAACACTGCAGTCCGTGTGGGGTAGAGGATGGGGGTGAGGGACACACATTGAAACACTGCAGTCCGTGTGGGGTAGAGGATGGGGGTGAGGGACACACATTGAAACACTGCAGTCCGTGTGGGGTAGGGGACGGGGGTGAGAGAAACACATTGAAACACTGCAGTCCGTGTGGTATAGAGGATGGTGGTGAGGGACACACATTGAAACACTGCAGTCCGTGTGGTGTAGAGGACGGGGGTGAGGGACACACATTGAAACACTACAGTCCGTGTGGGGTAGAGGAATGGGGTGAGAGACACACATTGAAACACTGCAGTCCGTGTGGTGTAGAGGAAGGGGGTGAGAGACACACATTGAAACACTGCAGTCCGTGTGGGGTAGAGGAAGGGGGTGAGGGACACACATTGAAACACTGCAGTCCGTGTGGGGTAGAGGATGGGGGTGAGGGACACACATTGAAACACTGCAGTCCGTGTGGGGTAGAGGACGGGGTGAGGGACACACATTGAAACACTGCAGTCCGTGTGGGGTAGAGTGTCGGGGTGAGGGACACACATTGAAACACTGCAGTCTGTGTGGGGTAGAGGACGGGGGTGAGGGACACACATTGAAACACTGCAGTCCGTGTGGGGTAGAGGATGGGGGTGAGGGACACACATTGAAACACTGCAGTCCGTGTGGGGTAGAGGACGGGGGTGAGGGACACACATTGAAACACTGCAGTCCGTGTGGGGTAGAGGACGGGGGTGAGAGACACACATTGAAACACTGCAGTCCGTGTCGGGTATAGGACGGGGGTGAGGGACCCACTTTGAAACACTGCAGTCCGTGTGGGGTAGAGGACGGGGGTGAGGGACACACATTGAAACTCTGCAGTCCGTGTGGGGTAGAGGATGGGGGTGTGGGACACACATTGAAACACTGCAGTCCGTGTTGGGTAGAGGATGGGTGTGAGGAGAGACACATATTGAAACACTGTAGTCCGTGTGGGGTAGAGGATGGGGGTGAGGAGAGATACACATTGAAACTCTGCAATTTGGTGCGGAGTTGTGAGGGACAGGTAATGTGGCGGATGTTGAGTGCATGGACTGACCCCACCCAGGGAACTGGGAAGTGTCCCATCACACTCCTGGCCTGTAGGCTGGGAAACACCTAACACCTGTGAGGAGCATAATGGGTGGAGGTGGAGTTGAGGTAGGATCTTGCGGAGATATCTGTGCAGATAGGTGGGTGAGGGTCGGCATTGTCTCAGTTGCTCTGTTCCAGTGTTGGGTTGTCTCCCTGTATCTTTAACAAGACTAATTTTCAAAATCCATACTTCCAGTGCCTCCAAAGCCTATCGTTGAAGTGCTGGGGGAGCAGGCCAGAGAGAAAAGCGAGGTGGAACTTCAATGCACGGTCCCACGGAGCAAACCTCGCGCCCGGATCCGCTGGTTCCGAGAAAAGAGACAACTTCAAGGTGAGGAAAGTCAGAGCCTCAGAGAGACACCAAGACATTACACACTGTCCCATCTCCACACCGTCCCATCTGCACACCATCCCATCACACACCGTCCCATCTACACACCGTCCCATCACACACCGTCCCATCTACACACCGTCCCATCACACACCATCCCATCTACACACCGTCCCATCACACACCGTCCCATCTACACACCGTCCCATCACACACCATCCCATCTACACTCCATCCCTCACATACACCCAGGGTCAGACATAGACTGAAGCTCCCTCCACACTGTCTCATCACACTCCCCTGATATCAGACACAGAGTGAATCTCCCTCCACACTGCCCCATCACACACTCCCAGGGTCAGACACAGAGTGAATCTCCCTCCACACCATCCCATCACACATTCCCAGGGTCAGACACAGAGTGAAGCTCCCTCCACACTGTCCCATCACACACTCCCAGAGTCAGACACAGAGTGAATCTCCCTCCACACCGTCCCATCACACACCCCTGATATCAGACACAGAGTGAATCTCCCTCCACACTGCCCCATCACACACTCCCAGGGTCAGACA
The DNA here is from genome assembly GCF_963921235.1 of Mobula hypostoma. Classification (NCBI taxonomy): domain Eukaryota; kingdom Metazoa; phylum Chordata; class Chondrichthyes; order Myliobatiformes; family Myliobatidae; genus Mobula; species Mobula hypostoma. The sequence continues at coordinate 85,814 of NW_026948132.1, forward strand.
CAGAGTGAATCTCCCTCCACACTGTTCCATCACACACTCCCAGGGTCAGACACAGAGTGAATCTCCCTCCACACCATCCCATCACACATTCCCAGGGTCAGACACAGAGTGAAGCTCCCTCCACACTGTCCCATCACACACTCCCAGAGTCAGACACAGAGTGAATCTCCCTCCACACTGCCCCATCACACACTCCCAGGGTCAGACACAGAGTGAATCTCCCTCCACACTGTTCCATCACACACTCCCAGGGTCAGACACAGAGTGAATCTCCCTCCACACCATCCCATCACACATTCCCAGGGTCAGACACAGAGTGAAGCTCCCTCCACACTGTCCCATCACACACTCCCAGAGTCAGACACAGAGTGAATCTCCCTCCACACCGTCCCATCACACACCCCTGATATCAGACACAGAGTGAATCTCCCTCCACACTGCCCCATCACACACTCCCAGGGTCAGACACAGAGTGAATCTCCCTCCACACTGTCCCATCACACACTCCCAGAGTCAGACACAGAGTGAATCTCCCTCCACACTGTCCCAACACACACTCCCAGGGTCAGACGCAGAGTGAAACTCCCTGCACACTGTCCCATCACACACTCCCAGGGTCAGACACAGAGTGAATCTCCCTCTACTCTCTGGGGTCAGGCAAGGTGAAACTCCCTCCCTACCCACCCAATACACACTCCCACACTGGAGCAAAGATCGAGATCCTGAACTGTTGGGGTGCAGGACGCCTTGGGCCAGCTGATGGACGCAGAGGTGGGGGGCATTTCCGGCGACATCCTCCATTCAATCCGTTGACAGCGCTCCTAATGTGCCACTCAACTTCCTCCCAGCAACAGAAAATAATTCCGTCCTTCAGAGCGAATCCATGTTCGAAAGTTCACTGGTAGTCGAGGATGCATGAGGTGTTGTACATGTACCAATGCAGGTTCAGGAAGCTGAGCCAGGGCTGGTGCAGAGGGAGAGTTGAGGGAGGCGATGAGGAAGGAGCGCTGAGGGAGCACTGGGGTGCAGGGAGTGCTGAGGGAGGGTCAGTGAGGCGGGAGTGATGTGGGAGGGGTGGTGAGGAGGGAGTGTAGAGGCAGGGGTGGTGAGGAAGGAGTGATGTGGGAGGGGTGGTGAGGAGGGAGTGATGTGGGAGGGGTGGTGAGCAGGGAGTGCAGGGGGGGTGGTGAGGCGGGAGTGATCTGGGAGGGGTGGTGAGGAGGGAGTGTAGAGGCAGGGGTGGTGAGGAGGGAGTGTAGAGGCAGGGGTGGTGAGGAGGGAGTGCTGAGGGAGGGCTGGTGAGGAGGGAGTGATGTGGGAGGGGTGGTGAGGAGGGAGTGTAGGGGGGGTGGTGAGGCGGGAGTGATGTGGGAGAGGTGGTGAGGAGGGAGTGCTGAGGGAGGGGTGGTGAGGAGGGAGTGTAGAGGCAGGGGTGGTGAGGAGGGAGTGCTGAGGAAGGGGTAGTGAGCAGGGAGTTATGTGGGAGGGTCAGTGAGGAGGGAGCGCTGAGGGAGGGGTGCAGAGGAGGGAGCGCTGAGAGAGGGGATGGGGGGGACGCTGAGTGAGGGGTGCTGAGGGAGGGTCAGTGAGGAGGGAGTGCTGAGAGAGGGGATGGGGGGACACTGAGTGAGGGGTGCTGAGGGAGTGGCAGTGAGGAGGGAGCACTGAGGGAGTGGCAGTGAGGAGGGAGCGCTGAGAGAGGGGATGGGGGGACGCTGAGTGAGGGGTGCTGAGGGAGTGGCAGTGAGGAGGGAGTGCTGAGAGAGGGGATGGGGGGACGCTGAGTGAGGGGTGCTGAGGGAGGGTCAGTGAGGAGGGAGTGCTGAGAGAGGGGATGGGGGGACGCTGAGTGAGGGGTGCTGAGGGAGTGGCAGTGAGGAGGGAGCACTGAGGGAGTGGCAGTGAGGAGGGAGCGCTGAGAGAGGGGATGGGGGACGCTGAGTGAGGGGTGCTGAGGGAGTGGCAGTGAGGAGGGAGCGCTGAGAGAGGGGATGGGGGGACGCTGAGTGAGGGGTGCTGAGGGAGTGGCAGTGAGGAGGGAGCACTGAGGGAGGGTCAGTGAGGAGGGAGCGCTGAGAGAGGGGATGGGGGGACGCTGAGTGAGGGGTGCTGAGGGAGTGGCAGTGAGGAGGGAGCACTGAGGGAGGGTCAGTGAGGAGGGAGCGCTGAGAGAGGGGATGGGGGGGACGCTGAGCAAGGGGCTCTGAGGGAGGGTCAGTGAGGAGGGAGCGCTGAGGGAGTGGCAGTGAGGAGGGAGCGCTGAGAGAGGGGATGGGGGACGCTGAGTGAGGGGTGCTGAGGGAGGGTCAGTGAGGAGGGAGCGCTGAGGGAGGGGTGCAGAGGAGGGAGCGCTGAGAGAGGGGATGAGGGGGCACGCTGAGTGAGGGGTGCTGAGGGAGGGTCAGTGAGGAGGGAGCACTGAGGGAGTGGCAGTGAGGAGGGAGCGCTGAGAGAGGGGATGGGGGGACGCTGAGTGAGGGGTGCTGAGGGAGGGTCAGTGAGGAGGGAGCACTGAGGGAGTGGCAGTGAGGAGGGAGCGCTGAGAGAGGGGATGGGGGGACGCTGAGTGAGGGGTGCTGAGGGAGGGTCAGTGAGGAGGGAGCACTGAGGTTGGGGTGGTGAGGAGCGTATGCTTTGGGAGGAGTGGTGAATAGGAAACAGTCAACCCCGTGAACTTTTACATCTCCCTGCCCCATCCAAGCATTTAATCAGCGAATGGTGCATTCACTGCGAGGAGGCAGCCTAGATCAAAATGATTACTGATTTAGCATATAGATTGCTTCTTGAGGGATCACTGATGTTAAATTTCCGGATCATATGTTTTCTGTCACTGTTATGTCTTGTGTCAGTGAGCTGAAATCCTGCCTTAAAGAAGCTGTGACACTTTCTCTCCTGTTATGTTTGGAAGGAGCTGTGAAAAATCTTACAGCTCCTTCAGGAAGCATTGAAGGAGAATATCTGAAACATGAATTTATCTCTGACATTACCTCAACACCCTCTCACAGCCTGGCACTCCCTCCTTATCACCCCTCTCACAGAGCTCACTCCTCACCCCCTCCTACAACGATCACACCTCACCCCCTCCCACAGTGTTCCCTCCTTATCACCCCTCTCACAGAGCTCCCTCCTCACCCCCTCCTACAATGATCACACCTCACCCCCTCCCACAGTGTTCCCTCCTTATCACCCCTCTCACAGAGCTCCCTCCTCACCCCCTCTCACAGAGCTCCCTCCTTATCACCCCTCTCACAGAGCTCCCTCCTCACCCCCTCCCACAACGTTCCCTCCTCACTCCCAACCACAGCACTCCCTTCTCACCCCCTCCCACAGTGTTCCCTCCTCACCCCCTCCCAGAACGTTCCCTCCTCACTCCCAACCACAGCACTCCCTCCTCACCCCCTCCCACAGTGCTCCCTCCTCACCCCCTCTCACAGCACTCCCTCCTCACCCCCTCCCACAGTGCTCCCTCCTCACCGCCTCCCACAGTGCTCCCTCCTCACCCCCTCTCACAGAGCTCCCTCCTTATCACCCCTCTCACAGAGCTCCCTCCTCACCCCCTCCTACAACGATCACACCTCACACCCTCCCACAGTGCTCCCTCCTTATCACCCCTCTCACAGAGCTCCCTTCTCACCCCCTCTTACAACGATCACACCTCACCCCCTCCCACAGTGCTCCCTCCTTATCACCCCTCTCACAGAGCTCCCTCCTCACCCCCTCCCACAACGTTCCCTCCTCACTCCCAACCACAGCACTCCCTTCTCACCCCCTCCCACAGTGTTCCCTTCTCACCCCCTCCCACAGTGTTCCCTCCTCACCCCCTCCCACAATGTTCCCTCCTCACTCCCAACCACAGCACTCGCTCCTCACCCCCTCCCACAGTGCTCCCTCCTCACCCCCTCTCACAGAGCTCCCTCCTTATCACCCCTCTCACAGAGCTCCCTCCTCACCCCCTCCTACAACGATCATACCTCACCCCCTCCCACAGTGCTCCCTCCTCACCCCCCTCACAGAGCTCCCTCCTTATCACCCCTCTCACAGAGCTCCCTCCTCACCCCCTCCCACAACGTTCCCTCCCAACCACAGCACTCCCTCCTCACCCCCTCCCACAGTGCTCCCTCCTCACCCCCTCTCACAGAGCTCCCTCCTCACCCCTCCTACAGAGCTCCCTCCTCATCCCCTCCTACAACGATCATACCTCACCCCCTCCCACAGTGTTCCCTCCTCACCCCCTCCTACAACGATCACACCTCACCCCCTCCCACAGTGTTCCCTCCTCACCCCCTCACACAGCGTTCCCTCCTCACTCCCAACCACAGCACTCCCTCCTCACCCCCTCCCACAGCACTCCCTCCTTACCTCCTCCTATAGAATTCCCTCCTCACCCCCTCACACAGCGTTCCCTCCTCGCCTCCTCCCACAGCATTCCCTCCTCACCTCCTCCCACAGAGATCCCTCCTCACCCCCTCCCAGAGCGTTCCCTCCTCACCCCCTCCCACAGTGTTCCCTCCTCACCTCCTCCCACATTCCCTCCTCACCCCCTCCCACAGTGTTCCCTCCTCACCCCCTCCCATAGCGTTCCCTCCTCACCCCCTCACACCACTCCCTCCTCACCCCCTCCCCCAGTGTTCCCTCCTCACCCCATCCCACAGCGTTCCCTCCTCTCCCCTCCCACAGAGTTCCCTCCTCACCCCCTCTCAGTGTTCCTCCTCCTACAGAATTCCCTCCTCACCCCCTCCCACAGCGTTCCCTCCTCACCCCCCATAGCGTTTTCTCCTCACCCCCTCCCACAGTGTTCCCTCCTCACCCCCCATAGCGTTTTCTCCTCACCCCCTCCCACAGTGTTCCCTCCTCACCTCCTCCCACATTCCCTCCTCACCCCCTCCCACAGCATTCTCTCCTCACCCCCTCCCACAGTGCTCCTTCCTCACCCCCTCCCATAGCGTTTCCTCCTCACCCCCCACACCACTCCCTCCTCACCCCCTCCCACAGCGTTCCCTCCTCACCCCCTCCCACAACGTTCCCTCCTCACCCCCTCTCAGTGTTCCTCCTCCTACAGAATTCCCTCCTCACCCCCTCCCACAGCGTTCCCTCCTCACCCCCCCATAGCGTTCCCTCCTCACCCCCTCCCACAGTGTTCCCTCCTCACCTCCTCCCACATTCCCTCCTCACCCCCTCCCATAGCGTTCCCTCCTCACCCCCTCCCACAGTGTTCCCTCCTCACCTCCTCCCACATTCTCTCCTCACCCCCTCCCACAGTGTTACCTCCTCACCCCCTCCCATAGCGTTCCCTCCTCACCCCCTCACACCACTCCCTCCTCACCCTGTCCCACAGCGTTCCCTCCTCACCCCCTCCCACACTGTTCATTCCTCACCCCCTCTCACAGCGTTCCCTCCTCACCCCCTCCCACAGCACTCCCTCCTCACCCCCTCCCACAGTGTTCCCTCCTCACCCCCTCCCACAGCATTCCCTCCTCACCCCCTCCCACAGTGCTCCCTCCTCACCCCACCCACAGAGCTCCCTCCTCACCCCCTCCTACAATGATCACACCTCACCCCCTCCCACAGAGTTCCCTCCTCACCCCCTCCTACAACGATCACACCTCACCCCCTCCCACAGTGCTCCCTCCTCATCCCTCCCACAGTGTTCCCTCCTCACCCCCTCCCACAACGTTCCCTCCTCACTCCCAACCACAGCACTCCCTCCTCACCCCCTCCCACAGTGCTCCCTCCTCACCCCCTCTCACAGAGCTCCCTCCTTATCACCCCTCTCACAGAGCTCCCTTCTCACCCCCTCTTACAACGATCACACCTCACCCCCTCCCACAGTGCTCCCTCCTTATCACCCCTCTCACAGAGCTCCCTCCTCACCCCCTCCCACAACATTCCCTCCTCACCCCCTCCCACAGTGCTCCCTCCTCACCCCACCCACAGAGCTCCCTCCTCACCCCCTCCTACAATGATCACACCTCACCCCCTCCCACAGAGTTCCCTCCTCACCCCCTCCTACAACGATCACACCTCACCCCCTCCCACAGTGCTCCCTCCTCATCCCTCCCACAGTGTTCCCTCCTCACCCCCTCCCACAACGTTCCCTCCTCACTCCCAACCACAGCACTCCCTCCTCACCCCCTCCCACAGTGCTCTCTCCTCACCCCCTCTCACAGAGCTCCCTCCTTATCACCCCTCTCACAGAGCTCCCTCCTCACCCCCTCCTACAACGATCACACCTCACCCCCTCCCACAGTGCTCCCTCCGTATCACTCCTCTCACAGAGCTCCCTTCTCACCCCCTCTTACAACGATCACACCTCACCCCCTCCCACAGTGCTCCCTCCTTATCACCCCTCTCACAGAGCTCCCTCCTCACCCCCTCCCACAACATTCCCTCCTCACTCCCAACCACAGCACTCCCTCCTCACCCCCTCCCACAGTGCTTCCTCCTCACCCCCTCTCACAGAGCTCCCTCCTCATCCCCTCCTACAACGATCATACCTCACCCCCTCCCACAGTGTTCCCTCCTCACCCCCTCCTACAACGATCACACCTCACCCCCTCCCACAGTGTTCCCTCCTCACCCCCTCACACAGCGTTCCCTCCTCACTCCCAACCACAGCACTCCCTCCTCACCCCCTCCCACAGCACTCCCTCCTTACCTCCTCCTATAGAATTCCCTCCTCACCCCCTCACACAGCGTTCCCTCCTCGCCTCCTCCCACAGCATTCCCTCCTCACCTCCTCCCACAGCGTTCCCTCCTCACCCCCTCCCATAGCGTTCCCTCCTCACCCCCTCCCACAGTGTTCCCTCCTCACCTCCTCCCACATTCCCTCCTCACCCTCTCCCACGGTGTTCCCTCCTCACCCCCTCCCATAGCGTTCCATCCTCACCCCCTCACACCACTCCCTCCTCACCCCCTCCCACAGTGTTCCCTCCTCACCCCATCCCACAGCGTTCCCTCCTCACCCCCTCCCACAGTGTTCCCTCCTCACCCCCTCTCAGTGTTCCTCCTCCTACAGAATTCCCTCCTCACCCCCTCCCACAGCGTTCCCTCCTCACCCCCCCTTAGCGTTCCCTCCTCACCCCCTCCCACAGTGTTCCCTCCTCACCTCCTCCCACATTCCCTCCTCACCCCCTCCCACAGTGTTCCCTCCTCACCTCCTCCCACATTCCCTCCTCACCCCCTCCCACAGTGTTCCCTCCTCACCCCCTCCCATAGCGTTCCCTCCTCACCCCCTCACACCACTCCCTTCTCACCCCCTCCCACAGTGTTCCCTCCTCACCCCATCCCACAGCGTTCCCTCCTCACCCCCTCCCACACTGTTCCCTCCTCACCCCCTCTCAGTGTTCCTCCTCCTACAGAATTCCCTCCTCACCCCCTCCCACAGCGTTCCCTCCTCACCCCCCCATAGCGTTCCCTCCTCACCCCTCCCACAGTGTTCCCTCCTCACCTCCTCCCACATTCCCTCCTCACCCCCTCCCACAGCGTTCCCTCCTCACCCCCTCCCACAGTGTTCCCTCCTCACCCCCTCCCACAGTGTTCCCTCCTCACCTCCTCCCACAGTGTTCCTTCCTCACCCCCTCCCACAGTGTTCCCTCCTCACCCCCTCCTATAGCGTTCCCTCCTCACCCCCTCACACCACTCCCTCCTCACCCTGTCCCACAGCGTTCCCTCCTCACCCCCTCCCACACTGTTCATTCCTCACCCCCTCTCACAGCGTTCCCTCCTCACCCCCTCCCACAGCACTCCCTCCTCACCCCCTCCCACTGTGTTCCCTCCTCACCCCCTCCCACATCATTCCCTCCTCACCCCCTCCCACAGTGCTCCCTCCTCACCCCTCCCACAGAGCTCCCTCCTCACCCCCTCCTACAATGATCACACCTCACCCCCTCCCACAGTGTTCCCTCCTCACCCCCTCCTACAACGATCACACCTTACCCCCTCCCACAGTGCTCCCTCCTCATCCCTCCTCACCCCCCTACAGCGTTCCCTCCTCACTCCCAACCACAGCACTCCCTCCTCACCCCCTCCTACAACACTCCCTCCTCACCTCCTCCTATAGAATTCCCTCCTCACCCCCCCACAGCGTTCCCTCCTCACCTCCTCCCACAGTGTTCCCTCCTCACCCCCTCCATAGCGTTCCCTCCTCACCCCCTCCCACAGTGTTCCCTCCTCACCTCCTCCCACATTCCCTCCTCACCCCCTCCCACAGTGTTCCCTCCTCACCCCCTCCCATAGCGTTCCCTCCTCACCCCCTCCCACAGTGTTCCCTCCTCACCCCCTCCCATAGCGTTCCCTCCTCACCCCCTCACACCACTCCCTCCTCACCCCCCCCACACTGTTCATTCCTCACCCCCTCTCACAGCGTTCCCTCCTCACCACCTCCCACAGCGATCCCTCCTCACCCCCTCCCACAGTGTTCCCTCCTCACCCCCTCCCACAGTGCTCCCTCCTCACCCCTCCCACAGAGCTCCCTCCTCACCCCCTCCTACAATGATCACACCTCACCCCCTCCCACAGTGTTCCCTCCTCACCCCCTCCTACAACGATCACACCTCACCCCCTCCCACAGTGCTCCCTCCTCATCCCTCCCACAGCGTTCCCTCCTCACTCCCAACCACAGCACTCCCTCCTCACCCCCTCCCACAACACTCCCTCCTCACCTCCTCCTATAGAATTCCCTCCTCACCCCCTCCCACAGCGTTCCCTCCTCACCTCCTCCCACAGTGTTCCCTCCTCACCCCCTCCCATAGCGTTTCCTCCTCACCCCCCCCACACCACTCCCTCCTCACCCCCTCCCACAGCGTTCCCTCCTCACCTCCTCTCACAGTGTTCCCTCCTCACCTCCTCCCACAGCGTTCCCTCCTCACCTCCTCCCACAGTGATCCCTCCTCACCCCCTCCCATAGCGTTTCCTCCTCACCCCCCCCACACCACTCCCTCCTCACCCCCTCCCACAGCGTTCCCTCCTCACCCCCTCTCACAGTGTTCCCTCCTCACCTCCTCCCACAGTGTTCCCTCCTCACCCCCTCCCACAGCGTTCCCTCCTCACCCCCTCCCACAGCGTTCCCTCCTCACCCCCTCCCACAGTGCTCCCTCCTCACCCCCTCCCACAGCGTTCCCTCCTCACCCCCTCACACCACTCCCTCCTCACCCCCCCCACACTGTTCATTCCTCACCCCCTCTCACAGCGTTCCCTCCTCACCCCCTCCCACAGCACTCCCTCCTCACCCCCTCCCACAGTGTTCCCTCCTCACCCCCTCCCACAGTGCTCCCTCCTCACCCCTCCCACAGAGCTCCCTCCTCACCCCCTCCTACAACGATCACACCTCTCCCCCTCCCACAGTGCTCCCTCCTCATCCCTCCCACAGCGTTCCCTCCTCACTCCCAACCACAGCACTCCCTCCTCACCCCCTCCCACAACACTCCCTCCTCACCTCCTCCTATAGAATTCCCTCCTCACCCCCTCCCACAGCGTTCCCTCCTCACCTCCTCCCACAGTGTTCCCTCCTCACCCCCTCCCATAGCGTTTCCTCCTCACCCCCCCCACACCACTCCCTCCTCACCCCCTCCCACAGCGTTCCCTCCTCACCCCCTCTCACAGTGTTCCCTCCTCACCTCCTCCCACAGCGTTCCCTCCTCACCTCCTCCCACAGTGTTCCCTCCTCACCCCCTCCCATAGCGTTTCCTCCTCACCCCCCCACACCACTCCCTCCTCACCCCCTCCCACAGCGTTCCCTCCTCACCCCCTCTCACAGTGTTCGCTCCTCACCTCCTCCCACAGTGTTCCCTCCTCACCCCCTCCCACAGCGTTCCCTCCTCACCCCCTCCTACAGAATTCCCTCCTCACCCCCTCCCACAGCGTTCCCTCCTCACCCCCTCCTACAGAATTCCCTCCTCACCTCCTTCCTCACCACTCCTTCCTTATTGCCCCTCCCACTGCACTCCATGCTGGTAAAAAGGTCAGCACAGCGTTGCGGGCCGAAGGGCCTGTGTTGTGTGGAATGTTTTATATTTGCCATGTTTAGAGAGGTCTGCATGTCAGTAAGTCTACTCTTATAATTAGACCTGACTTGTTTATCACTGAAAACAATGACTGGCATGAATATTCATGCCGACACTATGCCACGTCCATTTTTATTTTTATTACCACTGAGTAACCAGTGTTCACACGCAGACCGCAGCAGAGTGGAGCCAATGCCAAGTGCACCAGCAGTTTGCTCCCCAAATACTGATAGGTGCACCAGTCTGAGAGGATTTCAAAACGTCCCATCCAATGTCACATGTTCTCGCAAGCGTCCAGATGGGGCCAAGCCAGCATGAGGCGTTTGCTGTGAAAAGATCTCACTGTTCTTGGGTCATAGAAGCCAGTTTTCTGCTTCATTTGACAGTGAAGGAAATCAGTAAGTATCTTTACATTCTCAAGAGGCAGCACTGCAAGCAGTGTACCAACAAACTTCTTGTCTGCACCATCTTGAGCAGCCAAGGTTCGCCTTGGTAAATGGTTAGCATAGATGTTGTGGGCCGAATGAACTTTTGCTGTGCTGTGTTGGGATCAAGGTTAGGAGGATCCCAGGGATCCTGGGTCCTGAGTCTGTGGGACACAGACTCTCTGGTATTCCCATTTTGTTGGATCATGTTGTTGTTGCTGCACAAATCCTTGCTGAGGCTGTCTTTGGTGCAGTTTTGGTCACCCCATGACAGGACTTGTACTGGAGCTTTCAAGTGGCGACAGGAGAGCTTCTCCAGGATGCTGCCTGGATTGAAGGGAATGTGCAAGAAATTCAGGTTTATTCTCATCTGACTGTACATATATACAACCAAACAAAACAACATTCCTCCAGACCACGGTGCACAATAGATCACACACACACAGCACATAAACAACAAAAAACAAGTTAATGAACTGTAATTCAAACTGCATGTAGCGTGCAGCACAGGTAAACAGCATAGAGCTCGCTGTCAGTGGAGGGAAGCTATTCAGTCAGAGGGACTGAAAATCATTCCCTGCAACATTTCACAGTAAGGATAATTATTATCGATCATTTCATTATGGACGGTGTTTCAAGAGTTGAGGGGAAGTTGGACAAACTTGGGTTGGAGTGAAGATTGAGTGGTGACCTGGTCTTGGAGTTGGTTTATTATTCTCACATGTACTGAGAAACAGTAAATATCTTGTTTTGCATACTGTTCATACAGAGCATTGAGGTAGAACAAGGTAAAACAACGGAGGGCAGAATAAAGTGGAACAGCAACAGAGAGAGTGCAGTGCAGACAGACAATAAGATGTAAAGCCACAACAGGGCAGATTGTGAAAGTGTCCAACTTATCAGACAAGACGTTGTTCAAATCTGACACAAGAAGAGCAGGGTACCAGGAATGTGTCAGTGGGATGGTGCTGGAGGCAGGTACGAGGTTCTTAGACACGCATATGAATGAGTGGGGAATGGGATGTGGACATTGTGTAGACAGAGAGGATTAGTGTGTCAGACACACACGTGAATGTGTGGGGAATGGAGGGATGTGGACATTGTGTAGACAGAGGGGATTAGTGTGTCAGACACACACATGAGTGTGTGGGGAATGGAGGGATATGGACATTGTGTAGACAGAGGGGATTAGTGTGTCAGACACACACATGAGTGTGTGGGGAATGGAGGGATATGGATGTTGTGTAGACAGGAGGGATTAGTGTGTCAGACACACACATGAGTGTGTGGGGAATGGAGGGATGTGGACATTGTGTAGACAGAGGGGATTAGTGTGTTAGACACACACATGAGTGTGTGGGGAATGGAGGGATATGGATGTTGTGTAGACAGGAGGGATTAGTGTGTCAGACACACATAGAAACATAGAAACACAGAAAATAGGTGCAGGAGTAGGCCATTCGGCCCTTCGAGCCTGCACCGCCATTCAGTATGATCATGGCTGATCATCCAACTCAGAACCCTGCACCAGCCTTCCCTCCATACCCCCTGATCCCTTTAGCCACAAGGGCCATATCTAACTCCCTCTTAAATATAGCCAATGAACTGGCCTCAACTGTTTCCTGTGGCAGCGAATTCCACAGATTCACCACTCTCTGTGTGAAGAAGTTTTTCCTAATCTCGGTCCTAAAAGGCTTCCCCTTTATCCTTAAACTGTGACCCCTCGTTCTGGACTTCCCCAACATCGGGAACAATCTTCCTGCATCTAGCCTGTCCAATCCCTTTAGGATTTTATACGTTTCAATCAGATCCCCCCTCAATCTTCTAAATTCTAACGAGTATAAGCCTAGTTCATCCAGTCTTTCTTCATATGAAAGTCCTGCCATCCCAGGAATCAATCTGGTGAACCTTCTTTGTACTCCCTCGATGGCAAGGATGTCTTTCCTCAGATTAGGGGACCAAAACTGCACACAACACTCCAGGTGTGGTCTCACCAAGGCCTTGTACAACTGCAGTAGTACCTCCCTGTTCCTGTACTCCAATCCTCTTGCTATAAATGCCAGCATACCATTCGCCTTTTTCACCGCCTGCTGTACCTGCATGCCCACTTTCAATGACTGGTGTATAATGACACCCAGGCCTCGTTGCACCTCCCCTTTTCCTAATCGGCCACCATTCAGATAATAATCTGTTTTCCTGTTTTTGCCACCAAAGTGGATAACTTCACATTTATCCACGTTAAATTGCATCTGCCATGAATTTGCCCACTCACCTAACCTATCCAAGTCACCCTGCATCCTCTTAGCATCCTCACAGCTAACACTGCCACCCAGCTTCGTGTCATCCGCAAACTTGGAGATGCTGCATTTAATTCCCTCATCCACGTCATTAATATATATTGTAAACAACTGGGGTCCCAGCACTGAGCCTTGCGGTACCCCACTAATCACTGCCTGCCATTCTGAAAAGGTCCCATTTATTCCCACTCTTTGCTTCCTATCTGCCAACCAATTCTCTATCACCATCAATACCTTATCCCCAATACCCTGTGCTTTAAGTTTGCACACTAATCTCCTGTGTGGGACCTTGTCAAAAGCCTTTTGAAAATCCAAATATACCACATCCACTGGTTCTCCCCTATCCACTCTACTAGTTACATCCTCAAAAAATTCTGTGAGATTCGTCAGACATGATTTTCCTTTCACAAATCCATGCTGACTTTGTCCGATCATTTCACCGCTTTCCAAATGTGCTGTTATCACATCCTTGATAACTGACTCCAGCAGTTTCCCCACCACCAATGTTAGGCTAACCGGTCTATAATTCCCTGGTTTCTCTCTCCCTCCTTTTTTAAAAAGTGGGGTGACATTAGCCACCCTCCAATCCTCAGGAACTAGTCCAGAATCTAAAGAGTTTTGAAAAATTATCACTAATGCATCCACTATTTCTTGGGCTACTTCCTTAAGCACTCTGGGATGCAGACCATCTGGCCCTGGGGATTTATCTGCCTTTAATCCCTTCAATTTACCTAACACCACTTCTCTAATAACATGTATTTCCCTCAGTTCCTCCACCTCACTGGACCCTCTGTCCCCTACTTTTTCCGGAAGATTATTTATGTCCTCCTTAGCGAAGACAGAACCAAAGTAATTATTCAAATGGTCTGCCATGTCCTTGCTCCCCATAATCAATTCACCTGTTTCTATCTGTAGGGGACCTACATTTGTCTTAACCAATCTTTTTCTTTTCACATATCTATAAAAGCTTTTACAGTCAGTTTTTATGTTCCCTGCCAGTTTTCTCTCATAATCTTTTTTCCCCTTCCTAATTAAGCCCTTTGTCCTCTTCTGCTGGACTCTGAATTTCTCCCAGTCCTCAGGTGAGCCACTTTTTCTGGCTAATTTGTATGCTTCTTCTTTGGAATTGATACTATCCCTAATTTCCCTTGTCAGCCACGGGTGCACTACCTTCCTTGATTTATTCTTTTGCCAAACTGGGATGAACAATTGTTGTAGTTCATCCATGTGATCTTTAAATGCTTGCCATTGCATATCCACCGTCAACCCTTTAAGTGTCATTTGCCAGTCTATTTTGGCTAATTCACGTCTCATACCTTCAAAGTTACCCTTCTTTAAGTTCAGAACCTTTGTTGTGTGGGGAATGGAGGGATGTGGGCATTCTGTAGACAGAGGGAATTATTGTGTCAGACACACAGATGAATGTGTGGGGAATGAAGGGATGTGGACACTGTGTAGACAGAGGGGATTAGTCTGTCAGACACACACATGAATGTGTGGGGAATGGAGGGATATGGTCATTGTGTAGACAGAGGGGATTAGTCTGTCAGACACACACATGAATGTGTGGGGAATGGAGGGATATGGTCATTGTGTAGACAGGGGGGATTAGTGTGTCGGACACACACGTGAATGTGTGGGAATGGAGGGATATGGTCATTGTGTAGACAGAGAGGATTAGTGTGTCAGACACACACGTGAATGTGTGGGGAATGGAGGGATATGGACACTGTGTAGACAGAGAGGATTAGTGTGTCAGACACACACGTGAATGTGTGGGGAATGGAGGGATATGGACACTGTGTAGACAGAGAGGATTTAGTTTAGTTCAGCACAGACTCTGGGGGCTGAGGGGCTGTTCCTGTGTGTGTTCTGTTCTGTTTTCTATCGGATGTTGGTGTATGAGATACTCTGATGCACCCATGTCTTTTGCTGTATGATTTGTGTTCTGTATTGGATGATCTATGTTTCATATTGTACGACCTGTGTGCTGTGTTGTATGATAGATTTTCCATGTTGTATGATCTATGTCTATGTTGTATGATGTAAGTTCTGTGTTCTACAGTACTGTGCAAATGTCTTAGGCACATAGCGTGGGTGTTTATGACTTTTGCACAGTGCTGTATTTGTCAATGTGGAACACAGAGAAAGTTTGTTAATCTGGCAGGAGAAAAGGATGTTGCACATAGTGAGAGTACAGCACTGTGGCAGGGGTGTGGGACAGCTGGCAGAGAAGCAGTTCCGGGCAAGGGTTGGCGCCGGTCCAGACACACCCAGCCTGGAGACACCAGGCAAGGACATTTGATTCCAAACAGTTGCTTGATTGATAATTACAGAATGTCTCTCTGGTGTTTCCCACTTCCTCCCTTCTCCTTTCCCCCTTTTCCAACCATGATTCCCCTCTCCCTGCTCTCTCCCCACTCTCAGTCCATAATGGAGACCAACATCAGAATCAGGTTTATCATCACTCACATATGTCATGAACTCTGTTTTTTGTGTGGCAGCAGTTCAGTGTAAAACATAAAATTCATACAATACTGTGCAAAAGACTTAAGTAACCTAGCTATATATCAGTGCCTATGTATGACCTGGTGTTTGACATCTGCTCTTTGTTGTACAACCCGTGTTCCATGTGGTATGACTTATGTTCTGCGTTGGGTGACATCTTTTCTCCTTTAGGAGCCAGTAGTCAGGAGCAGCAGGGAAAGGTATTCATGGTGACCAGCCTGGTGAAGATTCCGGTGCTCCGGAAGGACGACGGAGCGATGGTGATTTGCGAGGCTGATGTCCCCGGGGTGAAGGGGATGAAGAGGCGGACAGAGTTCCCACTCAGCGTGCGCTGTGAGTTTCAGAATGTACAGTGGGGGAGATCGGGGGGACGGGAATGGCCCGTATCAGTGTGAGGTACAGGTACACTAATAATAGTAATAGTAATCATTTATATTTTCTTGATCCTGAGTGGGAGATTCTTTCGTTGCAGTAGCAACATTTAAAACCACATGTAGCAGTGTGCCGACTTAACTAATAAAGTACAAAACAATAATATACACAATAATAATTTACCAATGTGCAATAATTTGCAATAATGTCCAATAATAATTGCAAAATAATAAAACAGAGACTATTATACTATGATGGGTGTTCTCGGGCCGCACAGAGATGAACTGTTGTATATGCTTATTCCGTTTGATAGGAAAGATTTTCTGTAACAATCCTTGTGACAGTGGAGTTAAATGAACCTGTTCGAAAGGTGCTCCGCTGCTTATTCAGTAGGTCATGGAGAGGATGTGCCTGATTGTCCATAATGGATAACAGTTTGTTTAGTGACCTTCTCTCCACCACTAACTCAGAAGAGTCTGGGTTGTAGCCAAGGATGGAACCAGCCTTTTAGGTGAGTTTATTTAGTCTTTCTGCATCACCAGCACCAATGCTGCTCCCCCAACATAAAGCTGTAAATACGACTGCTCTTGCTGCAGCAGACTGGTAAAAGATCTCTAACACCCTGCTGCACACATTGAAGGATCTCAGCTTCCTTAGAAAATAGAGTCTGTTCATCCCCTTCTCGTAAACAGCCTTGATGTTGGTTTTCCTGTCAAGTCTGTCGTCGAGGTGAACACCCTCTTCTCCCAGACCATGTACAGGACTCCTCACAGTCCTCTTCCTCCTAAAATCAATCACCATCTCCCTGATTTTGGCCACATTCAGGAGCAGGTGATTCCTTGCACACCACTCCACAAACTTGTCCACCTGTCCACTGTACTCTGACTCCTGCCCATCTCTGATACTCCCAGCCACCGCAGAGTCATCAGAGAACTTCTGCAAGTGGCAAGACTCAGATTTGTACTGAAAGTCTGAGGTGTACAGTGTGAACAGAAACAGAGACAGGACCATCCCTTGTGGCATTCTAGTGTCACTCACCTCTCAGACAGAGAACTACCCACCCGAAACTGGGTCTATCTGTCAGGTAGTCAGTAATCCAGGAGAGAGTGGACTTGTCTACGCACATCCTTTGCAGCTTCTCACTCAGAAGAAGTGGGTGTATCATATTGAAGGAAATAGAGAAACCAAGAACTGTGATTCTCACAATGTCACCAGCATCCTCCATGTGGGACTGAGCCCTCTGCAACAGGTGGGTGATGCCATCATCCACTCCCACATGAGGCTGGTAGGCAGACTGTGGAGAGTGCGATGAAGATTAGATTATTAGATTATGAGGACACACAGTCCTCTTTTATTGTCATTTAGTAATGCATGCATTAAGAAATGATACAATATTCCTCCAGTGTGATATCACAGAAGCACAGGACAGACCAAGACTGAAAAACTAACAAAAACCACATAATTATAACTTATAGTTACAACAGTGCAACAATACCATAACTTGATGAAGAACAGGCCATTGTCACAGTAAAAAAGTTCAAAGTCTCTTGAAAGTCCCACATCTCACGCAGACGAGAGAAGGAAGTAAACTCTCCCTGCCGTGCCCGACCACAGTCCGACTCTCAGTCGTTTGAAAACTTCGAGCCTCTGATCAGCCCTCCGACACTGAGTATCGAGCACCTTCTCTATCCGAATGCTTCGACCTCAGCCTCGGTTGCCAGCAGCAGGCAAAGCCAGGGATTTTGGGGCCTTCCCTCCCGAGATTCTCGATCGCACAGTAGCAGCAGCAGCGAACCGGGCATTTCAGAATTTTCTCCAGATGTTCCTCTGTGCTTCTCACATCTGTCTCCATCAAATCAGAATTGTGCACTGCTCCCTATTTAACAAATATGATATCATTTCACTGGAGAGCTGCGCGCGGTGCCATCTTCTCCTCCCGCCTTATCTCACCTCACCTCACCTTGGACCGCAGAACTCACCTGCGGTCCAAGGTAAGTCAGGACCAGACTCTCCAGCACCTTCATCACATGAGATGTGAGGGCAATTGATCTGTAGTAAATAAGTTCAGATGGAGTCGCCTTCTTGGGTGCAGGAACCAAGCAAGAAGTCCTCCGTAGCACCAGTATCTTTTCCTTACTCAGACTCAGATAGTAAAGGTGCTGCAAAATACCAGACAGCTGACTCGCACAGTCCTTCAGTACCCTGGGGCTGATACCGTCCGGGCCAGCAGCCTTGCCTTGATGTAGTCTGGATAAGTGTGAGGTGCTACATTTTGGGAAGCCAGCAGAGGACAACGCTCTCAGAGTGAGCGGCAGGACTGAGATGCAACGGGACTTGGGAGTCCTCGTACAGGATACCCTTAAGGTTAACCTCCAGGTTGAGTCGGTGGTGAAGAAGGCGAATGCAATGTTGGCATTCATTTCTAGAGGAATAGAGTATAGGAGCAGGGATGTGATGTTGAGGCTCTATAAGGCGCTGGTGAGACCTCACTTGGAGTACTGTGAGCAGTTTTGGTCTCCTTATTTAAGAAAGGATGTGCTGACGTTGGAGAGGGTACAGAGAAGATTCACTAGAATGATTCCGGGAATGAGAGGGTTAACATATGAGGAATGTTTGTCCGCTCTTGGAATGTATTCCTTGGAGTTTAGAAGAATGAGGGGGGACCTCATAGAAACATTTTGAATGTTGAAAGGCATGGACAGAGTAGATGTGGCAAAGTTGTTTCCCATGGTGGGGGAGTCTAGTATCGAGAGGGCATGACCTAAGGATTGAAGGGCGCCCATTCAAACAGAAATGCGAAGAAATTTTTTTAGACAGAGGGTGGTGAATCTATGGAATTTGTTGCCACGGGCAGCAGTGGAGGCCAAGTCATTGGGTACATAAGGCAGAGATTGATAGGTATCTGAGTAGCCAGGGCATCAAAGGTTATGGTGAGAAGGCGGGGCAGTGGGATGAAATGGGACAATGGATCAGCTCATGATAAAATGGTGGAGCAGACTCGATGGGCCAAATAGCCAACTTCTGCTCCTTTGTCTTATGGTCTTATGGACTCAGGAGAGTACTTCAGAACAAAGAGACCCAGGGCCCAGGGGAGTGATGTAGAACAGAGGGACCCAGAGGTACAGGTACACGGTTCCCTGGGGAGTGAGGTATAACAGAGAGACCCAGGGGTACAGGTACACGGTTCCCTGGGGAGTGATGTAGAGACCCAGGGGTACAGGTACACATTCCCTGGGGAGTGATGTAGAACAGAGAGACCCAGGGGTACAGGTACACGGTTCCCTGGGGAGTGATGTAGAACAGAGAGACCCTGGGGTACAGGTACACGGTTCCCTGGGGAGTGATGTAGAACAGAGAGAACCTGGGGTACAGGTACACGGTTCCCTGGGGAGTGATGTAGAACAGAGAGACCCTGGGGTACAGGTACACGGTTCCCTGGGGAGTGCTGTAGAACAGAGAGAACCTGGGGTACAGGTACACGGTTCCCTGGGGAGCGATGTAGAACAGAGAGACCCTGGGGTACAGGTACACGGTTCCCTGGGGAGTGCTGTAGAACAGAGAGAACCTGGGGTACAGGTACACGGTTCCCTGGGGAGTGATGTAGAACAGAGAGACCCTGGGGTACAGGTACACGGTTCCCTGGGGAGTGATGTAGAACAGAGAGACCCCGGGGTACAGGTACTCGGTTCCTAAAAGTGGTGACATGGTTAGACAGCATGGTGAATAAGGTGATTGTCATGCTGGCCTTCATTGGTCAGGGCACTGAGTTCAGGAATTAGGACATTAGATTGCAGTTGTACAAGACATTGGTGAGATCGCACTTGGAATATTCAATAACTTGCAATTTTGGTCACCCTGCTATAAGGAAGATATTATTAAGCTGGAAATGGTCCAGACGAGATTCACCAGGCTGCTGAGGAGATTTACGAGGATGTTGCCGGGACTTGAGAGACTAAGAGAGAGATCGGTCAGGTTGGACTTTATTCACTGGAATGGAGGAGGCTTACAGAGATGTGTAAAGTCACCACATGCACAGATAGGGTGAATGTGGACAGTCTTTTCCCCAGGGCTGGGGCATGAACCAGGTTGGAACCAGAGGATGGTCTGTATTTGGACCAAGATGACAGTGAGAGTGGTTGAGGCAGGTACATTGACAACATTTGGGTGGTCACGTGGACAGGAAAGGTTTAGGGGGCTATGACATGATCACAGGCAAATGAGACTGGCTTAGGTGGGATTCATGGTTGCGGGGGGCCGGGGGGGGTGGTGCGGACTCTGACCGAAGAGCCTGGTTCTGTGCTGTGTGACTCTGTGACTTGAGCAGTGTGACAGATAGAGCAGCCCCACCACTGAAACTCTGCAGTAATCCACTCTCCCCTAACATGACTACAGAGGATAACTACTGAACATTTTACATTCACTGGCCTCATTTTTTAATTAACTACTAGTTATAAATGCGCTATTTGTGGATATGCTGAACTCACTACAGATAAAATATTTTAACACATGCTGTTACTTTCAGAGCAAAAATTCCAGTGAAAATGAGGAGCCCAAATAAAATAATTATGGTTAGAACACACTTCAGGTACTGTGTTCAGTTCTGGTCACCTCATTATAGAAAGGGTGTGGAAACTTTAGAGAGAGGGCAGAAGAATCAGAATCAGGTTTAATATCACTGGCATATGTCATGAGATTTGTTGTTTTATAGTAGCAGTAGACTAGAATACATAACAAAAAGCTATAAATTGTTTTATACTATATATATTAAATAAGTAGTGCTAAAAGAGAGTAAATAAGAATTTTTAAAAAGTGAGGTAGTTCTCCTGGGTTCATGGACCATTCGGAAAGTGGATGGCAGTGGGGAAGAAGCTGTTTCTAAAATGTTAATTGCGAGGCTTCAGGCTCTAATACTTCCTCTCTGATGGTAGCAATGAGAAGAGAGGATGTCTTGGGCGATGGGGATCCTTAGTGATGGATGCTGCCTTTTTGAGTCTTCACTTTTTAAGGCCCATCACGGAGCTGGCTAGTTTACAACTTTCTGGAGCTTTTTCTGATCCTGTGCAGGGGCCCCTCCAGACCAGAAGGTGGTGCGGTCAGCTGGAATACTCTTCATGGTAAATCTGTAGAAATTTGCGATGGTCTTTGGTGACATACCAAGTCTCTTCAAACTCTGAATGAAATCTACCCGCTGCTGTGGCTTCTTTGTAACTGCATCAGTATGTTGGGCCCAGGATAGATCTTCAGAGATGTTGACACCCGGGAACTTAAAACTTCTCCCCTTTTCCACTGCTGCTCCCTCACTGGGATGGAGTTTGTTAGGTGTGTTCAGGAAGGTTTCCTGACACAATATGTAGATAAACCTACAAGAGGAGAGGCTGTACTTGATTTGGTATTGGAAAATGAACCTGGTCAGGTGTCAGGTCTCTCGGTGGGACAGCATTTTCGAGATGGTGATCATAACTCTATCTCCTTTACTATAGCATTGGAGAGGGATAGGAACAGACAAGTTGGGGAAACGTTTTATTGGAGTAAGGGGAAATATGAGGCTATCAGGCAGGAACTTGGAAGCATAAACTGGAAATAGATGTCCTCAGGGAAACATACGGAAGAAATGTGGCAAATGTTCAGGGGATATTTGCATGGTGATCTGCATAGGTACGTTCCAATGAGACAGGGAAAGGATGGTAGGGTACAGGAACCGTGGTGTACAAAGACTGTTGAAAATCTAGTCAAGAAGAAAAGAAAAGTTTACGAAAGGTTCAAAAAAACTAGGTAATGATAGAGATATAGAAGATTATAAGGCTAGCAGGAAGGAGCTTAAGAATGAAATTCGGAGAGCCAGAAGGGGCCATGAGAAGGCCTTGGCAGACAAGATTAAGGAAAACCCCAAGGCGTTCTACAAGTATGTGAAGAGCAAGAGGATAAGATGTGACAGAATAGGCCCAATCAAATGTGACAGTGGAAAAGTGTGTATGGAACTAGAGAAGATAGCAGAGATACTTAATGAGTACTCTGCTTCAGTATTCACTATGAAAAAGGATCTCGGCAATTTGAGGGATGACTTACAGCAGATTGAAAAGCTTGAGCATATAGACGTTAAGAAAGAGGATGTGCCAGAGCTTTTGGAAAGCATCAAGTTGGATAAGTCTGCGGGACCAGATGAGATGTACCCCAGGCTACTGTGGGAGGCGAGGGAGGAGATTGCTGAGCCTCTGACAATGATCTTTGCATCGTCAATGGGGATGGGAGAGGTTCCGAAGCATTAAAGGGTTGCAGATGTTGTTCCCTTATTCAAGAAAGGAAGTAGAGATAGCCCTGGAAATTATAGACCAGTGAGTCTTACTTCATGGTTGGTAAGTTGATGGAAAAGATCCTGAGAGGCAGGATTTATGAACATTTAGAGAGGCATAATATGATCAGGAATAGTCAGCATGGCTTTCTCAAAGGCAAGTCGTGCCTTACGAGCCTGATTGAATTTTTTGAGGATGTGACTAAGCACATTGATGAAGGTAGAGCAGTAGATGTAGTGTATATGGATTTCAGCAAGACATTTGATAAGGTACCCCATGCAAGGCTTATTGAGAAAGTAAGGAGGCATGGCATCCAAGAGGACCTTGCTTTGTGCATCCAGAATTGCCTTGCTCACAGAAGGCAAAGAGTGATTATAGACGGGTCATATTTTGCATGGAAGTCGGTGACCCGTGGTGTGCCTCAGGGATCTGTTCTGGGACCCCTTCTTTTTGTGATTTTTATAAATGACCTGCATGAGGAAGTGGAGGGATGGGTCAGTAAATTTTCTGATGACACAAAGGTTGGGGGTGTTGTGGATAGTGTGGAGGGCTGTCAGAGGTTACAGTGAGACATTGATAGAATGCAAAACTGGGCTGAGAAGTAGCAGATGGAGTTCAACTCAGATAAGTGTGAAGTGGTTCATTTTGGTAGGTCAAATATGATGGCAGAATCTATATGCTGCTTGGCAGTGTGGAGGATCTGAGGGATCTTGGGGTCCCACTCAAAGCTGATGCGCAGATTGACTCTGTGGTTAAGAAGGCAAATGGTGCATTGGCCTTCATCAACCGTGGGATTGAGTTTAAGAGCTGAGTGGTAATGTTGCAGCTATATAGGACCCTGGTCAGACCCCACTTGGAGTACTGTGCTCAGTTCTGGTCACCTCACTACAAGAAGGGTGTGGGAACTATAGAGAGGGAGCAGAGGAGATTTACAAGGATGTTGCCTGGATTGGGGAGCATGCCTTATGGGAATAGGTTGAGTGAACTCGGCCTTTTCTCCTTAGAGCAACAGAGAATGAGAGGTGACCTGATAGAAGTGTATAAGATGATGAGAGGCATTGATCGTGTGGATAGTCAGAGGTTTTTTCCCAGGGCTAAAATGACTATCACGAGAGGGCACAGTTTTAAGGTGCTTGGAAGCAGGTACAGAGGTAAGTTTTTACGCAGAGAGTGGTGAGTACATGGAATGGGCTACCCTCGGCGGAGGTGGAGGCGGAACTGATAGGGCCTCTTAAGAGACTCTGGGATAGGTAGAAGGAGCTTCGAAAAATAGAGGGCTATGGGTAACCCTAGATAATTTCTAAGGTAAGGACATGTTCGGCACAGCATTGTGAGCCAAAGGACCTGTGTTGTGCTGAATGTTTTCTATGTTTCTATGTTTCTACACAGAGAGTGGTGAGCATATGGAATGAATTGTAGAGGTGATGGCAGAGGCAGACACGTTAGTGACATTTAAAATGAAATAGGCACATAGATGATAGAAAAACAGAGGGCTATGTATGAGATAAGGATTAGATTGATCTTAGAGTAGGTTAAAACATCGTGAGCTGAGGGGCCTGTGCTATACTGTGCTTTCTATCTTCTGCCTCAGTTCACACTTCATCTGTCAATCACTCACAGCAGGTTAAAACAATATAATTACCAGTTTTCTGAGCAGGGAGTTCCATTCAGTTAATACAGTTCATTGCATACAATGAACAATTCATACAGTTAATTGCTCTGGGCTTTTACAGGATATATCTACTGAGGAAATTGGTGAGCTCAGTTAGAGGTTGTGTGAGTGGGTGGAAGTTATGGCAATAGAGGGGTCTCTGTCCCAGAATGCACTGCAACAAAGCAAGCTCTCTATTAGAGCAAAGGGGCAACAAATAGGTTCCAGAGAAATGATGGGAAACAATGGCAGAGGGGGGTAGAGGAGAGCGAGCAGGCATGGGTAGAACAGCAGCCAGACATGGAGTTACACAGCACAGAAACAGATCCAACTGATCCCTGCTGACCATCTAAACTCATCCCATTTGCCCATGTTTGGTCCTAAACCTTTTCTATCCATGTGCCTGTCCAAAAGTGGCATCACGGTGTAGCGGTCAGTGCAACACCGTGACAGCCTGGGGTGTCAGAGTTTGATCCCGGAGTTTGTACTTCCTCCCAGTGCAACACCGTGACAGCCTGGGGTGTCAGAGTTCGATCCCGGAGTTTATACTTCCTCCCAGTGCAACACCGTGACAGCCTGGGGTGTCAGAGTTCGATCCCGGAGTTTATACTTCCTCCCAGTGCAACACCGTGACAGCCTGGGGTGTCAGAGTTCGATCCCGGAGTTTATACTTCCTCCCAGTGCAACACCGTGACAGCCTGGGGTGTCAGAGTTCGATCCCGGAGTTTATACTTCCTCCCAGTGCAACACCGTGACAGCCTGGGGTGTCAGAGTTCGATCCCGGAGTTTATACTTCCTCCCAGTGCAACACCGTGACAGCCTGGGGTGTCAGAGTTCGATCCCGGAGTTTGTACTTCCTCCCAGTGGAATGCATAGGCCTTATTCCCGATGCTCCGGTTCCCCACCACATTCCAAAGTCATACCAGTTAGTCGGTAAATGTAAATTGTCCTCTGATTTTGCCGGGTGGCAAAGCTCGAAGGACCGGAACAGCCTGTTGCAAAAAACAAGAAATCCAAATAAATATTGTGGATGTACCCATCCCGACCACTTCCCCCAGCATCACAGACCCACCACGCTCTGGGTGAAAAACCTGCCCCTCAGGTTCCTATTAAATCTCTTCCCCTTTCACCTTAAATCTGTGGCCTCTGGTTCATGATCCCAACCATGGGGAAAAGACTCTGCACTTTCAGCATATCTAAGCCGCTAAACTGGGAACACTCGCCCAGTTTCACCTATCACCTGCCACCTTGTCCTTCTAACCCCCGCTCTCCTCACCTTCTTCTGCTGACTTCTTCCTTTCCAGTCCTGATGAAGGGTGTCAGCCCGAAGCGTCAACTGTTTATCCCATCCATGGCTGCTGCCTGACCTGAGCCCCTCCAGCACATTGTGCACTGCCCCAGAATTCCATCGCCTGCAGTACCTCGTGTACCGATACCCCTCATGGTTGCATACAGCTCTGTCAGGTCACCCATCAGTCGCCGACACTCCAACCTGCCCAACCTCTCTACATAACTCAGACCCTCGTCCCAGCAACATCCTTGTGAATATCTTCTGCACTCATTTCAGCAGGGCGACCAGAACTGAACAATAATTCACCTCAGTGAGTCTGCTCGATGCTGCTGCTCTGTTCAAGTGAGGTCAGGCTGACTGTCCTGTGCAGTGTACGGTGAGGTACAGGGACAGAAAGACGAGCTGCCCAGCAGCATCACAGGTACACAGGCTCAGACAACACACACAACGTGCACTGAGTGGCCACTTCATTGGGTACACCTACATGTGGCAGCAATCCAATGCAGACATAGTCAAAATCCTCAGTTGTGTTCAAACCAAATATCAGAAAAGGGGACAAATGTTTAATGCTGAAAAATGTGAAGTGCTACATTTTGGTAGGACTAATCAAAATAGGACATACATGGTAAATGGTAGGGCATTGAAGAATGCAGTAGAACAGAGGGATCTAGGAATAATGGTGCATAGTTCCCTGAACGTGGAATCTCATGTGGATAGGGTGGGGAAGAAAGCTTTTGGTATGCTGGCCATTATTAATCAGAGCATTGAGTATAGGAGTTGGGATGTAATGTTGAAATTCTATAAGGCATTGGTGAGGCCAAATTTGGAGTATTGTGTACAGTTCTGGAAACCGAATTATAGGAAAGATGTCAATAAAATTGAGAGAGTACAGAGGAGACTCACTAAAATGTTGCCTGGGTTTCATCTCCTAAGTTACAGAGAAAGGTTGAACAAGTTGGTTTTTATTCTTTGGAGCGTAGAAGGGTGAGGGGGGACTTGATAGAGGTGTTTAAAATTATGAGGGGGATTGATAGAAATGACATGGATAGGCTTTTTCTATTGAGAATGGGGGAGATTCAAACAAGAGGACATGAGTTGAGAGTTAAAGGGCAAAGGTTTAGGGGTAACATGAGGGGGAAATTCTTTACTCAGAGTGGCAGCTGTGTGGAACGAGCTTCCAGCAGAAGTGGTTGAGGCAGGTTCGATGTTGTCGTTTGAAGTTAAATATGGACAGGAAAGGAATGGAGGGTTATGAGCTGAGTGCAGGTCGGTGAGACTAGGTGAGAGTAAGAGTTTGGCACGGACTAGAAGGGCCGAGATGGCCCGTTTCCGTGCTGTAATTGTTATATGGTTATATATGGTTATATGATTAAATGTGATCTAAGTGACTTTGACCATGGAATGATTGTTGGTGCCAGACAGGATGGTTCGAGTAACTTGGAAACTGTTGAACTTGTGGGATTTTCACACACAACACTCTCTAGAGTTTGCGGAGGATGGTGCAAGAAACATAGAAAAATATCCAGTGAGCTGCAGTTCTGTTGGTGAAAGTGCCTTGTTCATGAGAGAGGTCAGCAGAGGATGGTCAGACTGGTTCAAGCTGGCTGAAACGCAACAGAAACTCAAATAACCACGCGTTCCATCAATGGCGTGCAAAAGAGCATCTCTGAACGCACAATACATCAAACTGTGGGGTGGACGGGCTACAGCAGCAGAAAGCCATGGACATACACTCAGTGACCACTTTGTTAGGTACAGGAGGTATATCATCACACACTACCTTGAGATTCACTTCCATTTACAGGAAAATAAAGAACTACAGTAGAATTGATGGGGAAGAAAATACACACAGAAAGACTGACAAACAACCAATCTGCAAAGGAAGACTGGCCACTGAGTGCAGACAGAACAAAACAATACAAACAAAGACACACACACATACATGTCTCAGTTCATGAGGCAATCTGTCGGCTTCCATTGCTGAGGTTCTGATTAGGGTTGTGATGGGTGCTCCAAGAACACAAGGGAAGTAGCTGTTCCTGAACCTGGCGATGTGGGACTTCAGGCTTCTGTACCTCCTGCCCGATGGGAGCTGTGAGGAGATGGCATGGCTCGGATGGTGGGGATCTTTGATGATAGACGTTGCCTTCCTGAGGCAGCGTCTCCTGTAGATGCTACCGATGGTGGGGAGGGATGAGTCTGTGATGGATTGGGCTCAGTTCACTACTCCCTACAGCTTCTTCCATTCCGGTACATTCCGTACAGACAGTGATGTAACCAGACAGGATACTTTGAACAGGACATCTGTAGGACTTTGTCAGACAGTTTGGTGACAAGCCAAACCTCTTTAACCTCCTGAGAAACCACAACTCCCATTTGTTGTGGTTTGGCAAAATGCCACAACTCTACCGAATATTCCCATCCAATCCACCAGTCTCCCAATGCAGGCTCCTACACACAGAGTGTCTGAGAGTCAAGTGTTCAAAAACTGCAAAGTACCAGAAGAAGGAGTCGACCTTGAAACAAACAGAACTATAGAAGAAGCATAACTTTGATTGTATTCTGGTAACTGTCACACCTTGCCCCCAGGAGTGTGCGATGGGACAGTGTGGAGGGAGATTCACTCTGTGCCTGACCCTGGGAGTGTGTGATGGGACGGTGTGGAGGGAGCTTCACTCTGTGTCTGACACTGGGAGTGTGTGATGGGATGATGTAGAGAGAGCTTCACTCTGTGCCTGACCCTGGGAGTGTGTGATGGGATGGTGTGGAGGGAGATTTACTCTGTGTCTGACCCTGGGAGTGTATGATGGGACGGTGTGGAGGGAGTTTCACTCTGTGTCTGAGCCCAGGAGTGTGTGATGGGACAGTATGGAGGGAGATTCACTCTGTGTCTGACCCTGGGAGTGTGTGATGGGACAGTATGGAGGGAGCCTCACTCTGTGTCTGACTCTGGGAGTGTGTGATGGGACAGTGTGGAGGGAGATTCACTCTGTGTCTGCACCTGGGAGTGTGTGATGGGACAGTGTGGAGGGAGATTCACTCCGTTTCTGACCCTGGGAGTGTGTGATGGGACAGTGTGGAGGCAGATTCACTCTGTGTCTGACCCTGGGAGTGTGTGATGGAATGGCAGGAAGTGTGCTTCACTCTAAATAACTAAATTCTCACTCGGTACACACTGGTCACTTTTGTAACATCCCAATCATTTATCCTTCTCTCTCAGACTCCCCGACGGCTAAAATGGAAGCTGCACCAGTAATCCTGAGGGAGGGAGATGATCTGCTCTTGACTTGCTCTGTGACGGGGAACCCATTGTAAGTCTACCACAGCATCAAACTTCCACTCGGACCTCAAACACTCAGCCTGTCAAGTACTCATGTCTCATGTAGAACATGTAGAACATGTGTGATAAAACTCCAATATTCCAGCTCTCTTTGGATATCCGTGTTAGTGGAACTTACTTCACAATTGGACAGATTGGAAAATAAGAAGTGATTGAAAGCTTCTCATCAGCGGTCAGAGTGATATGGACATTGTGTAATCAGAGCGATATGGACATTGTGTAGTCAGAGAAATATTGACATTGTGTGGTCACAGGGATATGGACATTGCGTAGTCAGAGGGAGACAGACATTGTGCAGTCAGAGAGATATTGACGTTGTATAGTCAAAAGACTATGGACATTATGTGGTCACAATGATATGGACATTGTGCGGTCAGGGATATGGACATTGTGTAGTCAGAGCGATATGGACATTCTGTAGTCAGAGGGATATTGACACTGTATAGTCAGAGAAATAGGGACATTGTGTAGTCAGAGGGATATTGACATTGTGTAGTCAGAGAGACAGGGACATTGTGTGGTTAGAAGGATATGGACATTGTGTAGTCAGAGGGAGACGGGCATTCTTTAGTCAGAGGGAGACAGACATTGTGTAGTCAGAGGGATATGGACCTTGTGTAGTCAGAGCGATATGGACATTATGTAGTCAGAGGGATATTGACATTGTGCAGTCAGCGGAAATTTGACATTGTGTAGTCAGAGAGAGATAGATATTGTGTAGTCAGAGTGATATGGACCTTGTATGGCGCAGGGTTATGGATATTGCGAAGCATTGTCTGGTCAAGGATATGGATATTGTGTAGTCAGAGGGATATGAACATTGTGTAGTCCAAGGGATATGGACATTGTGTAGTCAGAGAGATATGGACATTGTGTGGTCAGAGGGATAGAGTCATTGTGTACTTAGAGGGAGACGGACATTGTGTAGTCAGAAAGATATGGACATTCTGTAGTCAAAGGGATATGGAAATTGTGTAGTCAGAGGGATATTGCCAATGTGTAGGATATGGACGTTGTGTCGTCAGAGGGAGATGGACATTGTGTAGTCAGAGGAAGACGAACATTGTGTAGTCAGAGGGATATTGACATTCTGTAGTCAGAGGGATATGGACATTGTGTAGTCAGAGGGACGTGGATATTGTGTAGTCAGAGGGATATGGTCATTGTGTAGTCAGAGGCAGACGGGCATTCTTTAGTCAGAGGGAGGCAGACATTGTTGTGTCAGAGGGAGACAGACATTGTGTAGTCAGAGGGAAACAGACATTGTGTACTCAGCGAGGTATTGACATTAGGTAGTCAGAGGGATATGCACATTGTGCAGTCAGAGGGATAGCGACATTGTGTAGTCAGAGGGATATTGACATTATGTGGTCAGAGGGACACCGACATTGTGTAGTCAGAGGGAGACCAACATTGTGTAGTCAGAGAGATATGGATATTGTGTCGTCAGAGGGATATGGACATTGTGGGATCAGAAGGATATGGACATTGTGAAGTCAGAAGGATATGGGAACTGTGTAGTCAGAGGGATATGGACATTGTGTAGTCAGATGCATATGGACATTGTGTAGTCAGAGAGAGATGGATATTGTGTAGTCAGAGGGAGATGGACATTGTGTAGTCAGAGGGATATTGATATTGTGTACTCAGAGGGTGATGGACATTTTGTAGTCAGAGGGAGATGGACATTGTGTAGTCAGATGGATATGGACATTGTGTCGTCAGAGGGATACGAACATTGTGTAGTCAGACTGATATGGAAATTGTGTAGTCAGAGGGATATGGACATTGTGTAGTCAGAGGAATATGGACATTATGTGGTCACAATGATATGGACATTGTGTGGTCAGGGATATGAACATTGTGTATTCAGAGGGATATGGACATTGTGTAGTCAGAGGCATATGGACATTATGTAGTCAGAGGGATATTGACACTGTATAGTCAGAGAGACAGGGACATTGTGTAGTCAGAGGGATAAGGTCAATGTGTGGTCACAGGGTTATGCAAATTGTGTAGTCAGAGGGATATGGACGTTGTGTGGCACAGGGTTATGGACATTGCGAAGCAATGTGTGGTCAATGATATGGATATTCTGTTGTCAGAGGGAGATGGACATTGTTTACACAGAGAGATATAGACATGGTGTAGTCAGAGGGATATGGACATTGTGTAGTCCAAGGGATATGGACATTGTGTAGTCAATGGATATGGACATTTTGTAGGATATAGACATTGTTTGCTCAGAGGGATATGGACATTGTGTAGTCAGAGGGACGTGGATATTGTGTAGTCAGAGAGGTATTGACATTTTGTGGTCAGAGGGACACGGACATTGTGTAGTCAGAGGGAGACGGAAATTGTGTAGTCTGAGGGATATGGACATTGTGTAGTCAGAGGGATATTGACATTGTGTAGTCAGAGAGATAGGGACATTGTGTGGTCAGAGGGATATGTACATTGTGTGGTTAGAGGGATATGGACATTGTGAGGTCACTGGGATATGGTCATTGTGTAGTCAGAGGGAGACAGGCATTCATTAGTCAGAGGGAGACAGACATTGTGTAGTCAGAGGGATATGGCCATTGTGTAGACAGAGGGACGTAGATATTGTTTAGTCAGAGGGATATGGACATTGGGCAGTCAGAGAGATATGGACATTGTGTAGTCAGAGGGATATGGACATTGTGTAGTCCAAGGGATATGGACATTGCGTGGTCAGAGGGATATGGACATTGTGCAGTCAGAGGGATATGAACATTGTGCAGTCAGAGGGATATGGACATTGTGCAGTCAGAGGGATATGGATGTTGTGTGATCAGAGGGATATGGACATTTTGGGATCAGAAGGATATGGATATTGTGCAGTCAGAAGGATATGGACATTGTGTAGTCAGAGGGATATTGACACTGTGTAGTCAGAGATACAGGGGCATTGTGTAGTCAGAGTGATAAGGTCAATGTGTGGTCACAGGGATATGCAAATTGTTTAGTCAGGGGGATATGGACATTGTGTAGTCAGAGAGACAAGGGACATTGTGTGGTTAGAAGGATATGGATATTGTGTAGTCAGAGGGAGATGGGCATTCTTTAGTCAGAGGGAGACAGACATTGTGCAGTCAGAGGGATATGGACCTTGTGTAGTCAGAGGGATATGGACATTATGAAGTCAGAGGGATATTGACATTGTACAGTCAGCGGAATTTTGACATTGTGTAGTCAGAGAGAGATGGATATTGTGTAGTCAGTGGGATATGGACATTGTGTAGTCCAAGGGATGTGGACATTGTGTAGTCAATGGATATGGACATTTTGTAGGATATGGACATTGTGTAGTCAGATGGATATGTACATTTTGTAGGATATAGACATTGTTTGCTCAGAGGGATATGGACATTGTGCAGTCAGAGGGACGTGGATATTGTGTAGTCAGAGAGGTGTTGACATTTTGTGGTCAGAAGGACACGGACATTGTGTAGTCAGAGGGAGTCGGAAATTGTGTAGACTGAGGGATATGGACATTGTGCAGTCAGAGGGATATTGACATTTTGTAGTCAGAGAGATAGGGACATTGTGTGGTCAGAGGGATATGTACATTGTATGTTCAGAGGGATATGGACATTGTGAGGTCACTGGGATATGGTCTTTGTGTAGTCAGAGGGAGACAGGCATTCTTTAGTCAGAGGGAGACAGACATTGTGTAGTCAGAGGGATATGGCCATTGTGTAGACAGAGGGATGTGGATATTGTTTAGTCAGAGGGATATGGACATTGGGCAGTCAGAGAGATATGGACATTGTGTAGTCAGAGGGATATGGACATTGTGTAGTCAGAGGGACACAGACATTGTGTAGTCACAGGGAGACCAACATTGTGTAGTCAGAGAAATATGGACATTGTGTAGTCAGAGGGATATGGACATTGTGTAGTCCAAGGGATATGGACATTGTGTGATCAGAGGGATATGGACATTGTGTAGTCAGAAGTAGACGAGCATTCTTTAGTCAGAGGGAGGCAGACGTTGTTGTGTCAGAGGGAGACAGACTTTGTGTACTCAGCGAGGTATTGACATTAGGTAGTCAGAGGGATATGCACATTGTGCAGTCAGAGGGATAGAGACAGTGTTTAGTCAGAGGGATATTGACATTATGTGGTCAGAGGGACATGGACATTGTGTCGTCAGAGGGAGACCAACATTGTGTAGTCAGAGAGATATGGATATTGTATAGTCAGAGGGATATGGACATTGGCTGATTCAAGGGATATGGACATTGCGTAGTCAGAGAGATATGGACATTGTGGGATCAGAGGGATATGGACATTGTCTGATTCAAGGGATATGGACATTGCGTGGTCAGAGAGATATGGACATTGTGGGATCAGAAGGATATGGACATTGTGAAGTCAGAAGGATATGGGAACCGTGTAGTCAGAGGGATATGGACATTGTGTAGTCATCTGCATATGGACATTGTGTAGGATATGGACATTGTGTAGTCTGAGGGATATGGACATTGTGTTGTCAGAGAGAGATGGATATTGTGTAGTCAGAGGGAGATGGACATTGTGTAGTCAGAGGGATATTGATATTGTGTACTCAGAGGGAGATGGACATTTTGTAGTCAGAGGGATATGGACATTGTGCAGTCAGAGGGATATGGACATTGTGTAGTCAGATGGATATGGACATTGTGTAGTCAGAGGGATATGGACATTGTGTAGTCAGAGGGATATGGACATTGTGCCGTCAGAAGGATACGAACATTGTGTAGTCAGACAGATATGGAAATTGTGTAGTCAGAGGGATATGGACATTGCGTGGTCAGAGGGATATGGACATTGCGTGGTCAGAGGGATATGGACATTGCGTGGTCAGAGGGATATGGACATTGTGCAGTCAGAGAGATATGGACATTGTGTGATCAGAGGGATATGGACATTGTGGGATCAGAAGGATATGGATATTGTGCAGTCAGAAGGATATGGACATTACGTAGTCAGAGGGATATTGACATTATGTGGTCAGAGACATTGTGTAGTCAGAGGGGGACCAACATTGTGTAGTCAGAGAGATATGGATATTGTGTCGTCAGAGGGATATGGACATTGTGGGATCAGGAGGATATGAACATTGTGAAGTCAGAAGGATATGGGAACTGGGTAGTCAGAGGGATATGGACATTGTGTAGTCAGATGCATATGGACATTGTGTAGTCAGAGGGATATGGACCTTGTGTAGTCAGAGGGATATGGACATTATGAAGTCAGAGGGATATTGACATTGTACAGTCAGCGGAAATTTGACATTGTGTAGTCAGAGAGAGAGATGGATATTGTGTAGTCAGTGGGATATGGACATTGTGTAGTCAGAAAGATATGGTCATTATGTTGTCAGAGGGATATTGACACTGTATAGTCAGAGAAATAGGGACATTGTGTAGTCAGAGGGATAAGGTCAATGTGTGGACACAGGGATATGCAAATTGCGTAGTCCAAGGGATATGGACATTGTGTAGTCAGAGGAATATGGTCAATGTGTGGTCGCAGGGATATGCAAATTGTGTAGTCAGAGAGATAGGGACATTGTGTAGTCAGAGGGATATGGACATTCTGTACCCAGAGGAATATGGAAATTATGTGGTCATAATGATATGGACATTGTGTGGTCAGGAATTTGGACTTTGTGTAGTCAGAGGGACGTGGATATTGTGTAGACAGAGGGATATGGGTATTATGTAGTCAGAGAGATAGGGACATTGTGTATTCAGTGGGATATCGTCAATGTGTGGTCACAGGGATATGCAAATTGTGTAGTCAGAGGGATATGGGCATTCTATAGTCAGAGGGATATGGATATTGTGTAGCCAGAGGGATATGGATATTATGTAGTCAGAGGAATATTGATATTGTGTGTCATGGATATGAACATTGTGTACTCAGAGGGATATGGACATTGTGTAGTCAGAGGGATATGGACATTGTGTAGTCAGAGCAATATGGACATTGTGTAGTCAGAGAGATAGGGGCATTGTGTAGTCAGAGAGATATGGTCATTGTGCAGTCAGAGGGATATTCACATGCTGTACCTAGAGGAATAGGGACGTTATGTGGTCACAATGATATAGAAACATAGAAACATAGAAAATAGGTGTAGGAGTAGGCCATTCGGCCCTTCGAGCCTGCACCGCCATTTATTATGATCATGGCTGATCATCCAACTCAGAACCCAGCCTTCCCTCCATACCCCCTGACCCCTGTAGCCACAAGGGCCATATCTAACTTCCTTTTAAACATAGCTAATGAACTGGCCTCAACAGTTTGCTGTGGCAGAGAATTCCACAGATTCACCACTCTCTGTGTGAAGAAGTTTTTCCTAATCTCGGTCCTAAAAGGCTTCCCCTCTATCCTCAAACTGTGACCCCTCGTTCTGGACTTCCCCAACATCGGGAACAATCTTCCCGCATCTAGCCTGTCCAATCCCTTTAGGATCTTATACGTTTCAATCAGATCCCCCCTCAATCTTCTAAATTCCAACGAGTACAAGCCCAGTTCATCCAGTCTTTCTTCATATGAAAGACCTGCCATCCCAGGAATCAATCTGGTGAACCTTCTTTGTACTCCCTCTATGGCAAAGATGTCTTTCCTCAGATTAGGGGACCAAAACTGCACACAATACTCCAGGTGTGGTCTCACCAAGGCCTTGTACAACTGCAGTAGTACCTCCCTGCTCCTGTACTCGAATTCTCTCGCTATAAATGCCAGCATACCGTTCGCCTTTTTCACCGCCTGCTGTACCTGCATGCCCACTTTCAATGACTGGTGTATAATGACACCCAGGTCTCGTTGCACCTCCCCTTTTCCTAATCGGCCACCATTCAGATAATAATCTGTTTTCCTATTTTTGCCACCAAAAATAGACATGTGGACATTGTGTGGTCAGGGATATGGACGTTGTGTCGTCAGAGGGATATGGACATTGTGTAGTCAGAGGGAGACGGACATTGTGTAGTCAGAGAGATACGGACATTGTGTGGTCAGAGGGATATGGACGTTGTGTAGTCAGAGGGACGTGGATATTATGTAGTCCGAGGGATATGGTCATTGTGTAGTCAGAGGCAAACGGGCATTATTTAGTCACAGGGAGGCAGACGTTGTTGTGTCAGAAGGAGACAGACATTGTGTCGTCAGAGGGAAACAGACATTGTGTACTCAGCGAGGTATTGATATTAGGTAGTCAGAGGGATATGCACATTGTGCAGTCAGAGGGATAGGGACATTGTGTAGGATATGGACATTGTGTCGTCCGAGGGATACGAACATTGTGTAGTCAGACGGATATGGAAATGTGTGGTCAGAAGGATATGGACATTGTGTAGTCAGATTGATATGGACATTGTGTAGGATATTGACATTGTGTGGTCTGAGGGATATGGACATTGTGTAGTCAGAATGATATGGACATTGTGTAGTCAGATGGATATGGACATTATGTGGTCACAATGATATGGACATTGTGTGGTCAGTGATATGAACATTGTTTACTCAGGGGGATATGTACATTCTGTACTCTGAGGGATATGGACATTGTGTAGTCAGAGGGAGATGGACATTGTGTAGTCAGAGGGATATGGACATTATGTAGTCAGAGGGATATGGACATTGTGTAGTCAGAGGGATATGGATATTGTGTAGTCAGAGGGATATTGACACTGTGTAGTCAGAGAAATAGGGTCATTGTGTAGTCAGAGGGATATGGACCTTGTATGGCACAGGGTTATGGATATTGCGAAGCATTGTGTGGTCAAGGATATGGATATTGTGTAGTCAGAGGGAGACGGACATTGTGCAGTCAGAGGGATATGGACATTGTGTAGTCCAAGGGATATGGACATTGTGTAGTCAGAGGTAGACGGGCATTGTTTAGTCAGAGGGAGGCAGACGTTGTTGTGTCAGAAGGAGACAGACATTGTGTAGTCAGAGGGAAACAGACATTGTGTACTCAGCGAGGTATTGACATTAGGTAGTCAGAGGGATATGCACATTGTGCAGTCAGAGGGATATGGACATTGTGTAGTCAGAGGGATACGAACATTTTGTAGTCAGACGGATATGGAAATTGTGTAGTCAGATGGATATGGACATTGTGTAGTCAGAGGGATATGGACATTGTGTGATCAGAAGGATATGGACATTGTGTAGTCAGATGGATATGGACATTGTGTAGTCAGAGGGATATGGACATTGTGTGATCAGAAGGATATGGACATTGTGTAGTCAGAGGGATATGGATATTGTGTAGTCAGTGGGATATTGACACTGTGCAGTCAGAGAAATAGGGTCATTGTGTAGTCAGAGGGATATGGACCTTGTATGGCACAGGGTTATGGTTCTTGCGAAGCATTGTGTGGTCAAGGATATGGATATTGTGTAGTCAGAGGAAGACGGACATTGTGCAGTCAGAGGGATATGGACATTGTGTAGTCCAAGGGATATGGACATTGTATAGTCAGAGAGATAGGGGCATTGTGTAGTCAGAGGGATATGGGCATTGTGTAGTCAGAGGTAGACGGGCATTCTTTAGTCAAAGGGAGGCAGACTTTGTTGTGTCAGAGGGAGACAGTCATTGTGTAGTCAGAGGGAAACAGACATTGTGTACTCGGCGAGGTATTGACATTAGGTAGTCAGAGGGATATGCACATTGTGCAGTTAGATGGATATGGACATTGTGTAGGATATGGACATTGTGTAGTCAGAGGGATATGGAAATTGTGTAGTCAGATGGATATGGACATTGTGCGGTCAGAGGGATATGGACATTGTGTGATCAGAAGGATAGGGACATTGTGTAGTCAGAACGATATTGACATTATGTGGTCAGAGGGACACGGACATTGTGTAGTCAGAGAGATATGGATATTGTGTAGTCAGAGGGATATGGACATTGTCTGATCAGAGGGATATGGACATTGCGTGGTCAGAGAGATATGGACATTGTGGGATCAGAAGGATATGGATATTGTGAAGTCAGAAGGATATGGGAACTGTGTAGTCAGAGGAATATGGACATTGTGTAGTCAGATGCATATGGACATTGTGTAGTCTGAGGGATATGGACATTGTTTAGTCAGAGGGAGATGGACATTGTGTAGTCAGAGGGATATTGATATTATGCACTCAGAGGGAGATGGAAATTTTGTAGTCAGAGGGAGATGGACATTGTGTAGTCAGATGGATATGGACATTGTGTAGTCAGAGGGATATGGACATTGCGTGGTCAGAGGGATATGGACATTGTGTAGTCAGAGGGATATTGATATTGTGTACTCAGAGGGAGATGGACATTTTGTAGTCAGAGGGAGATGGACATTGTGTAGTCAGATGGATATGGACATTTTATGTAGTCAGAGGGATATAGACATTGCGTGGTCAGAGGGATATGGACATTGTGCAGTCACAGGGATATGGACATTGTGTGTTCAGAGGGATATGGACATTGTGGGATCAGAAGGATATGGATATTGTGCAGTCAGAAGGATATGGACATTATGTAGTCAGAGGGATATTGACACTGTGTAGTCAGAGATACAGGGACATTGTGTAGTCAGAGGGAGACGGGCATTCTTTAGTCAGAGGGAGACAGACATTGTGTAGTCAGAGGGAAACAGACATTGTGTAGTCAGAGGGAGCTGGACCTTGTGTAGTCAGAGGGATATGGACATTATGTAGTCATAGGGAAATTGACATTGTACAGTCAGCGGAAATTTGACATTCTGTAGTCAGAGAGAGATGGATACTGTGTAGTCAGAGGGATATGGACATTGTGTAGTCAGAGTGATATGG
This sequence comes from Mobula hypostoma, assembly GCF_963921235.1. Lineage (NCBI taxonomy): Eukaryota > Metazoa > Chordata > Chondrichthyes > Myliobatiformes > Myliobatidae > Mobula > Mobula hypostoma. The sequence continues at coordinate 123,829 of NW_026948132.1, forward strand.
TCATTATGTAGTCAGAGGGATATTGACACTGTATAGTCAGAGAAATAGGGACATTGTGCAGTCAGAGGGATAAGGTCAATGTGTGGTCAAAGGGATATGCAAATTGTGTAGTCAGAAGGATAGGGGCATTGTGTGGTTAGAGGGATAAGGACATTGTGTAGTCAGAGGGATATGGACATTTTATACCCAGAGGAATATGGATATTATGTGGTCATAATGATATGGACATTGTGTGGTCAGGAATTTGGACTTTGTGTAGTCAGAGGGACGTGGATATTGTGTAGACAGAGGGATATGGGTATTATGTAGTCAGAGAGATATCGACATTGTGTATTCAGTGGGATGTCGTCAATGTGTGGTCACAGGGATATGCAAATTGTGTAGTCAGAGGGATATGGATATTGTGTAGCCAGAGGGACATGGATATGATGTAGTCAGATGAATATTGAAATTGTGCAGTCAGCGGAAATTTGACATTGTGTAGTCAGAGGGATAAGGTCAATGTGTGGTCACAGGGATATGCAAATTGCGTAGTCCAAGGGATATGGACATTGTGTAGTCAGAGGAATATGGTCAATGTGTGGTCACAGGGATATGCAAATTGTGTAGTCAGAGAGATAGGGGCATTGTGTAGTTAGAGGGATATGGACATTGTGTAGTCAGAGGAATATGGACATTCTGTACCCAGAGGAATATGGACAATTATGTGGTCATAATGATATGGACATTGTGTGGTCAGGAATTTGGACTTTGTGTAGTCAGAGGGACGTGGATATTGTGTGGTCAGAGGAATAGGGACATTGTGTAGTCAGAGGGATTAGACATTATGTGGTCCGAGGGATACGGACATTAAGTAGTCAGACGGAGACCGACATTGTGTAGTCAGAGAGATATGGACATTGTGTAGTCAGAGGGCTATGGACATTGTGTAGTCCAAGGGATATGGACATTGTTTAGTCAGAGGGATATGGATATTGTGTACTCTGGGGGATATGGATATTGGGTGGTCAGAGGGATATGGACATTGTGTAGTCAGAGGGATATGGACATTGTGTACTCTGAGGGATATGGACATTGTGTAGTCAGAGGGATATTTACACTGTGTAGTCAGAGAAATAGGGACATTGTGTATTCAGTGAGTTATCGTGAATGTGTGGTCACAGGGATATGCAAATTGTGTAGTCAGAGGGATATGGACATTCTGTACACAGAGGAATATGGACATTATGTGGTCACAATGATATGGACATTGTGTGGTCAGGAATTTGGACTTTGTGTAGTCAGAGGGACGTGGATATTGTGTAGTCAGAGGGATATGGACATTATGTAGTCAGAGGGATACTTACACTGTGTACTCAGAGAAATAGTGACATTGTGTATTCAGCGAGTTATCGTGAATGTGTGGTCACAGGGATATGCAAATTGTGTAGTCAGAGGGATATGGGCATTCTGTAGTCAGAGTGATATGGATATTCTGTAGTCAGAGGGATATGGATATTATGTAGTCAGAGGAATATTAACATTGTGCAGTCAGCGGAAATTTGACATTGTGTAGTCAGAGAGAGATGGATATTGTGTAGTCAGAGGGATATGGACATTGTGTAGTCAGAGGGAAATGGACATTGAGTAGTCAGAGGTTTATTGACACTGTGTAGTCAGAGAAATAGGGTCATTGTGTGGTCAGAGGGATATGGACCTTGTATGGCACAGGGTTATGGATATTGCGAAGTATTGTGTGGTCAAGAATATGGATATTGTGTAGTCAGAGGGAGATGGACATTGTGCAGTCAGAGGGTTATGGACATTGTGTAGTCCAAGTGATATGACAATGTGTAGTCAGAGAGACAGGGGCATTGTGTAGTCAGAGGGATATGGACATTGTGTAGTCAGAGGGATATGGACATTGTGTAGTCAGAGCAATATGGACATTGTGTAGTCAGAGAGATAGGGGCATTGTGTAGTCAGAGAGATATGGTCATTGTGCAGTCAGAGGGATATTGACATGCTGTACCTAGAGGAATAGGGACGTTATGTGGTCACAATGATATGGACATTGTGTGGTCAGGGATATGGACGTTGTGTCGTCAGAGGGATATGGACATTCTGTAGTCAGAGGGAGACGGACATTGTGTAGTCAGAGAGATACGGACATTGTGTGGTCAGAGGGATATGGACGTTGTGTAGTTAGAGGAATATAGACATTGTGTAGTCAGAGGGACGTGGATATTATGTAGTCCGAGGGATATGGTCATTGTGTAGTCAGAGGCAAACGGGCATTATTTAGTCACAGGGAGGCAGACGTTGTTGTGTCAGAAGGAGACAGACATTGTGTAGTCAGAGGGAAACAGACATTGTGTACTCAGCGAGGTATTGACATTAGGTAGTCAGAGGGATATGCACATTGTGCAGTCAGAGGGATAGGGACATTGTGTAGGATATGGACATTGTGTCGTCAGAGGGATACAAACATTGTGTAGTCAGACGGATATGGAAATGTGTGGTCAGAAGGATATGGACATTGTGTAGTCAGATGGATATGGACATTGTGTAGGATATTGACATTGTGTGGTCTGAGGGATATGGACATTGTGTAGTCAGAATGATATGGACATTGTGTAGTCAGATGGATATGGACATTATGTGGTCACAATGATATGGACATTGTGTGGTCAGTGATATGAACATTGTTTACTCAGAGGGATATGTACATTCTGTACTCTGAGGGATATGGACATTGTGTAGTCAGAACGATATTGACATTATGTGGTCAGAGGGACACGGACATTGTGTAGTCAGAGAGATATGGATATTGTGTAGTCAGAGGGATATGGACATTGTCTGATCAGAGGGATATGGACATTGCGTGGTCAGAGAGATATGGACATTGCGTGGTCAGAGAGATATGGATATTGTGAAGTCAGATGCATATGGACATTGTGTAGTCTGAGGGATATGGACATTGTTTAGTCAGAGGGAGATGGACATTGTGTAGTCAGAGGGATATTGATATTACGCACTCAGAGGGAGATGGAAATTTTGTAGTCAGAGGGTGCGGGACCTTGTGTAGTCAGAAGGATATGGACATTATGTAGTCAGAGGGATATTGACATTGTACAGTCAGCGGAAATTTGACATTGTGTAGGCAGAGAGAGATGGATATTGTGTAGTCAGAGGGATATGGACATTGTGTAGTCAGAGTGATATGGTCATTATGTAGTCAGAGGGATATTGACACTGTATAGTCAGAGAAATAGGGACATTGTGCAGTCAGAGGGATAAGGTCAATGTGTGGTCACAGGGATATGCAAATTGTGTAGTCAGAGGGATATGGACATTTTATACCCAGAGGAATATGGATATTATGTGGTCATAATGATATGGACATTGTGTGGTCAGGAATTTGGACTTTGTGTAGTCAGAGGGACGTGGATGTTGTGTAGACAGAGGGATATGGGTATTATGTAGTCAGAGAGATAGGTACATTGTGTATTCAGTGGGATATCGTCAATGTGTGGTCACAGGGATATGCAAATTGTGTAGTCAGAGGGATATGGATATTGTGTAGCCAGAGCGACATGGATATGATGTAGTCAGATGAATATTGAAATTGTGCAGTCAGCGGAAATTTGACATTGTGTAGTCAGAGGGATAAGGTCTATGTGTGGTCACAGGGATATGCAAATTGCGTAGTCCAAGGGATATGGACATTGTGTACCCAGAGGAATACGGACATTATGTGGTCATAATGATATGGACATTGTGTGGTCAGGAATTTGGACTTTGTGTAGTCAGAGGGACGTGGATATTCTGTGGTCAGAGGGATAGGGACATTGTGTAGTCAGAGGGATTTGACATTATGTGGTCCGAGGGATACGGACATTAAGTAGTCAGACGGAGACCGACATTGTGTAGTCAGAGAGATATGGACATTATGTAGTCAGAGGGCTATGGACATTGTGTAGTCCAAGGGATATGGACATTGTTTAGTCAGAGGGACGTGGATATTGTGTAGTCAGAGGGATATGGATATTGTGTACTCTGGGGGATATGGATATTGGGTGGTCAGAGGGATATGGACATTGTGTAGTCAGAGGGATATGGACATTTTATACCCAGAGGAATATGGATATTATGTGGTCATAATGATATGGACATTGTGTGGTCAGGAATTTGGACTTTGTGTAGTCAGAGGGACGTGGATATTGTGTAGACAGAGGGATATGGGTATTATGTAGTCAGAGAGATAGGGACATTGTGTATTCAGTGGGATATCGTCAATGTGTGGTCACAGGGATATGCAAATTGTGTAGTCAGAGGGATATAGATATTGTGTAGCCAGAGGGACATGGATATGATGTAGTCAGATGAATATTGAAATTGTGCAGTCAGCGGAAATTTGACATTGTGTAGTCAGAGGGATAAGGTCTATGTGTGGTCACAGGGATATGCAAATTGCGTAGTCCAAGGGATATGGACATTGTGTAGTCAGAGGAATATGGTCAATGTGTGGTCACAGGGATATGCAAATTGTGTAGTCAGAGAGATAGGGGCATTGTGTAGTTAGAGGGATATGGACATTCTGTACCCAGAGGAATATGGACATTATGTGGTCATAATGATATGGACATTGTGTGGTCAGGAATTTGGACTTTGTGTAGTCAGAGGGACGTGGATATTGTGTGGTCAGAGGGATAGGGACATTGTGTAGTCAGAGGGATTTGACATTACGTGGTCCGAGGGATACGGACATTAAGTAGTCAGACGGAGACCAACATTGTGTAGTCAGAGAGATATGGACATTGTGTAGTCAGAGGGCTATGGACATTGTGTAGTCCAAGGGATATGGACATTGTTTAGTCAGAGAGACGTGGATATTGTGTAGTCAGAGGGATATGGATATTGTGTACTCTGGGGGATATGGATATTGGGTGGTCAGAGGGATATGGACATTGTGTAGTCAGAGGGATATGGACATTGTGTACTCTGAGGGATATGGACAATGTGTAGTCAGAGGAATATTTACACTGTATAGTCAGAGAAATAGGGACATTGTGTATTCAGCGAGTTATCGTGAATGTGTGGTCACAGGGATATGCAAATTGTGTAGTCAGAGGGATATGGACATTCTGTACACAGAGGAATATGGGCATTATGTGGTTACAATGATATGGACATTGTGTGGTCAGGAATTTGGACTTTGTGTAGTCAGAGGGACATGGATATTGTGTAGTCAGAGGGATATGGACATTATGTAGTCAGAGGGATATTTACACTGTGTACTCAGAGAAATAGGGACATTGTGTATTCAGCGAGTTATCGTGAATGTGTGGTCACAGGGATATGCAAATTGTGTAGTCAGAGGGATATGGGCATTCTGTAGTCAGAGGGATATGGATATTCTGTAGCCAGAGGGATATGGATATTATGTAGTCAGAGGAATATTAACATTGTGCAGTCAGCGGAAATTTGACATTGTGTAGTCAGAGAGAGATGGATATTGTGTAGTCAGAGGGATATGGACATTGTGTAGTCAGAGGGATATGGATATTGAGTAGTCAGAGGGATATTGACACTGTGTAGTCAGAAAAATAGGGTCATTGTGTAGTCAGAGGGATATGGACCTTGTATGGCACAGGGTTATGGATATTGCGAAGCATTGTGTGGTCAAGGATATGGATATTGTGTAGTCAGAGGGAGACGGACATTGTGAAGTCAGAGGGTTATGGACATTGTGTAGTCCAAGTGATATGACAATGTGTAGTCAGAGAGTCAGGGGCATTGTGTACTCAGCGAGGTATTGACATTAGGTAGTCAGAGGGATATGCACATTGTGCAGTCAGAGGGATAGGGACATTGTGTAGGATATGGACATTGTGTCGTCAGAGGGATACGAACATTGTGTAGTCAGACGGATATGGAAATGTGTGGTCAGAAGGATATGGACATTGTGTAGTCAGATGGATATGGACATTGTGTAGGATATTGACATTGTGTGGTCTGAGGGATATGGACATTGTGTAGTCAGAGGAATATGGACATTGTGTAGTCAGATGGATATGGACATTATGTGGTCACAGTGATATGGACATTGTGTGGTCAGTGATATGAACATTGTTTACTCAGAGGGATATGTACATTCTGTACTCTGAGGGATATGGACATTGTGTAGTCAGAGGGAGATGGACATTGTGTAGTCAGAGGGATATGGATATTGTGTAGTCAGAGGGATATTGACACTGTGTAGTCAGAGAAATAGGGTCATTGTGTAGTCAGAGGGATATGGACCTTTTATGGCACAGGGTTATGGATATTGCGAAGCATTGTGTGGTCAAGGATATGGATATTGTGTAGTCAGAGGGAGACGGACATTGTGCAGTCAGATTGATATGGACATTGTGTAGTCCAAGGGATATGGACATTGTATAGTCAGAGAGATAGGGGCATTGTGTAGTCAGAGGGATATGGACATTGTGTAGTCAGAGGTAGACGGGCATTCTTTAGTCAGAGGGAGGCAGACTTTGTTGTGTCAGAGGGAGACAGTCATTGTGTAGTCAGAGGGAAACAGACATTGTGTACTCGGTGAGGTATTGACATTAGGTAGTCAGAGGGATATGCCGATTGTGCAGTCAGAGGGATAGGGACATTGTGTAGTCAGATTGATATTGACATTATGTGGTCAGAGGGGAACCGACATTGTGTAGTCAGAGGGAGACAGTCATTGTGTAGTCAGAGGGGAACAGACATTGTGTACTCGGTGAGGTATTGACATTAGGTAGTCAGAGGGATATGCCGATTGTGCAGTCAGAGGGATAGGGACATTGTGTAGTCAGATTGATATTGACATTATGTGGTCAGAGGGGAACCAACATTGTGTAGTCAGAGGGAGACAGTCATTGTGTAGTCAGAGGGGAACAGACATTGTGTACTCGGTGAGGTATTGACATTAGGTAGTCAGAGGGATATGCACCTTGTGCAGTCAGGGGGATAGGGACATTGTGTAGTCAGAGGGATATTGACATTATGTGGTCAGAGGGAAACCGACATTGTGTAGTCAGAGGGAGACCGACATTGTGTAGTCAGAGAGATATGGATATTGTATAGTCAGAGGGATATAGACATTGTCTGATCAGAGGGATATGGACATTGTGTAGTCAGAGGCAGACGGGCATTCTTTAGTCAGAGGGAGGCAGACGTTGTTGTGTCAGCAGGAGACAGACATTGTGTAGTCAGAGGGAAAAAGACATTTTGTACTCAGCGAGGTATTGACATGAGGTAGTCAGAGGGATATGCACATTGTGCAGTCAGAGGGATATGGACATTGTGTAGGATATGGACATTGTGTAGTCAGAGGGATACTGACATTATGTAGTCAGACGGATATGGAAATTGTGTAGTCAGATGGATATGGACATTGTGCAGTCAGAGGGATATGGATATTGTGTAGTCAGAGGGATATTGACACTGTGTAGTCAGAGAAATAGGGTCATTGTGTAGTCAGAGGGATATGGACCTTGTATGGCACAGGGTTATGGATATTGCGAAGCATTGTGTGGTCAAGGATATGAATATTGTGTTTTCAGAGGGAGACGGACATTGTGCAGTCAGAGGGATATGGACATTGTGTAGTCCAAGGGATATGGACATTGTATAGTCAGAGAGAAAGGGGCATTGTGTAGTCAGAAGGATATGGGCATTGTGTAGTCAGAGGTAGACGGGCATTCTTTAGTCAGAGGGAGGCAGACTTTGTTGTGTCAGAGGGAGACAGTCATTGTGTAGTCAGAGGGAAACAGACATTGTGTACTCGGCGAGGTATTGACATTTGGTAGTCAGAGGGATATGCACATTGTGCAGTCAGAGGGATATGGACATTGTGTAGGATATGGACATTGTGTAGTTAGAGGGATACGAACATTGTGTAGTCAGACGGATATGGGGATATGGAAATTGTGTAGTCAGCGAGATATGGTCATTGTGCAGTCAGAGGGATATTGACATGCTGTACTTAGAGGAATAGGGACGTTATGTGGTCACAATGATATGGACATTGTGTGGTCAGGGATATGGACGCTGTGTCGTCAGAGGGAGACGGACATTGTGTAGTCAGAGAGATACGGACATTGTGTGGTCAGAGGGATATGGACGTTGTGTAGTTAGAGGAATATGGACATTGTGTAGTCAGAGGGACGTGGATATTATGTAGTCCGAGGGATATGGTCATTGTGTAGTCAGAGTGATATTGACACTGTGTAGTCAGAGAAATAGGGTCATTGTGTAGTCAGAGGGATATGGACATTGTGTGGTCAGAGCAATATGGACATTGTGTAGTCAGAGAGATAGGGGCATTGTGTAGTCAGAGAGATATGGTCATTGTGCAGTCAGAGGGATATTGACATGCTGTACCTGGAGGAATAGGGACGTTATGTGGTCACAATGATATGGACATTGTGTGGTCGGGGATATGGACGTTGTGTCGTCAGAGGGATATGGACATTGTGTAGTCAGATGGAGACGGACATTGTGTAGTCAGAGAGATACGGACATTGTGCAGTCAGAGGGATATGGACATTGTGTAGTCAGAGGGATACGAACATTTTGTAGTCATACGGATATGTAAATTGTGTAGTCAGATGGATATGGACATTGTGCAGTCAGAGGGCTATGGACATTGTGTGATCAGAAGGATATGGACATTGTGTAGTCAGAGGGATATGGATATTGTGTAGTCAGAGTGATATTGACACTGTGTAGTCAGAGAAATAGGGTCATTGTGTAGTCAGAGGGATATGGACCTTGTATGGCACGGGGTTATGGTTCTTGCGAAGCATTGTGTGGTCAAGGATATGGATATTGTGTAGTCAGAGGGAGACGGACATTGTGCAGTCAGAGGGATATGGACATTGTGTAGTCGAAGGGATATGGACATTGTATAGTCAGAGAGATAGGGGCATTGTGTAGTCAGAGGGATATGGACATTGTGTAGTCAGAGGTAGACGGGCATTCTTTAGTCAGAGGGAGGCAGACTTTGTTGTGTCAGAGGGAGACAGTCATTGTGTAGTCAGAGGGAAACAGACATTGTGTACTCGGCGAGGTATTGACATTAGGTAGTCAGAGGGATATGCACATTGTGCAGTCAGACGGATATGGACATTGTGTAGGATATGGACATTGTGTAATCAGAGGGATACCGACATTGTGTAGTCAGACGGATATGGAAATTGTGTAGTCAGATGGATATGGACATTGTGTAGTCAGAGGGATATGGACATTGTGTGGTCAGAGCAATATGGACATTGTGTGGTCAGAGAGATAGGGGCATTGTGTAGTCAGAGAGATATGGTCATTGTGCAGTCAGAGGGATATGGACATTGTGTAGTCAGAGGGAGACGGACATTGTGTAGTCAGAGAGATACGGACATTGTGTGGTCAGAGGGATATGGACGTTGTGTAGTTAGAGGAATATGGATATTGTGTAGTCAGAGGGATGTGGATATTATGTAGTCCGAGGGATATGGTCATTGTGTAGTCAGAGGCAAACGGGCATTATTTAGTCAGAGGGAGGCAGACGTTGTTGTGTCAGAAGGAGACAGACATTGTGTCGTCAGAGGGAAACCGACATTGTGTAGTCAGAGGGAGACAGTCATTGTGTAGTCAGAGGGAAACAGACATTGCGTACTCGGTGAGGTATTGACATTAGGTAGTCAGAGGGATATGCACATTGTGCAGTCAGAGGGATAGGGACATTGTGTAGTCAGTGGGATATTGTCATTATGTGGTCAGAGGGAAACCGACATTGTGTAGTCAGAGGGAGACCAACATTGTGTAGTCAGAGAGATATGGATATTGTATAGTCAGAGGGATATAGACATTGTCTGATCAGAGGGATATGGACATTGTGTAGTCAGAGGCAGACGGGCATTCTTTAGTCAGAGGGAGGCAGACGTTGTTGTGTGTGAAGGAGACAGACATTGTGTAGTCAGAGGGAAACAGACATTGTGTACTCAGCGAGGTATTGACATTAGGTAGTCAGAGGGATACCGACATTGTGTAGTCAGACGGATATGGAAATTGTGTAGTCAGATGGATATGGACATTGTGCAGTCAGAGGGATATGGACATTGTGTGATCAGAAGGATAGGGAAATTGTGTAGTCAGAGGGATATTGACATTATGTGGTCAGAGGGACACGGACATTGTGTAGTCGGAGGGAGACCAACATTGTGTAATCAGAGAGATATGGATATTGTGTAGTCAGAGGGATATGGACATTGTCTGATCAGAGGGATATGGACATTGTATGGTCAGAGAGATATGGACATTGTGGGATCAGAAGGATATGGACATTGTGAAGTCAGAAGGATATGGGAACTGTGTAGTCAGAGGAATATGGACATTGTGTAGTCAGATGCATATGGACATTGTGTAGTCTGAGGGATATGGACATTGTTTAGTCAGAGGGAGATGGACATTGTGTAGTCAGAGGGATATTGATATTGTGTACTCAGAGGTAGATGGACATTTTGTAGTCAGAGGGAGATGGACATTGTGTAGTCAGATGGATATGGACATTCTGTAGTCAGAGGGATATGGACATTGTGTAGTCCAAGGGATATGGACATTGTTTAGTCAGAGGGATATGGATATTGTGTACTCTGGGGGATATGGATATTGGGTGGTCAGAGGGATATGGACATTGTGTAGTCAGAGGGATATGGACATTGTGTACTCTGAGGGATATGGACATTGTGTAGTCAGAGGGATATTTACACTGTGTAGTCAGAGAAATAGGGACATTGTGTATTCAGTGAGTTATCGTGAATGTGTGGTCACAGGGATATGCAAATTGTGTAGTCAGAGGGATATGGACATTCTGTACACAGAGGAATATGGACATTATGTGGTCACAATGATATGGACATTGTGTGGTCAGGAATTTGGACTTTGTGTAGTCAGAGGGACGTGGATATTGTGTAGTCAGAGGGATATGGACATTATGTAGTCAGAGGGATACTTACACTGTGTACTCAGAGAAATAGTGACATTGTGTATTCAGCGAGTTATCGTGAATGTGTGGTCACAGGGATATGCAAATTGTGTAGTCAGAGGGATATGGGCATTCTGTAGTCAGAGTGATATGGATATTCTGTAGTCAGAGGGATATGGATATTATGTAGTCAGAGGAATATTAACATTGTGCAGTCAGCGGAAATTTGACATTGTGTAGTCAGAGAGAGATGGATATTGTGTAGTCAGAGGGATATGGACATTGTGTAGTCAGAGGGAAATGGACATTGAGTAGTCAGAGGTTTATTGACACTGTGTAGTCAGAGAAATAGGGTCATTGTGTGGTCAGAGGGATATGGACCTTGTATGGCACAGGGTTATGGATATTGCGAAGCATTGTGTGGTCAAGAATATGGATATTGTGTAGTCAGAGGGAGATGGACATTGTGCAGTCAGAGGGTTATGGACATTGTGTAGTCCAAGTGATATGACAATGTGTAGTCAGAGAGACAGGGGCATTGTGTAGTCAGAGGGATATGGACATTGTGTAGTCAGAGGGATATGGACATTGTGTAGTCAGAGCAATATGGACATTGTGTAGTCAGAGAGATAGGGGCATTGTGTAGTCAGAGAGATATGGTCATTGTGCAGTCAGAGGGATATTGACATGCTGTACCTAGAGGAATAGGGACGTTATGTGGTCACAATGATATGGACATTGTGTGGTCAGGGATATGGACGTTGTGTCGTCAGAGGGATATGGGCATTCTGTAGTCAGAGGGAGACGGACATTGTGTAGTCAGAGAGATACGGACATTGTGTGGTCAGAGGGATATGGACGTTGTGTAGTTAGAGGAATATAGACATTGTGTAGTCAGAGGGACGTGGATATTATGTAGTCCGAGGGATATGGTCATTGTGTAGTCAGAGGCAAACGGGCATTATTTAGTCACAGGGAGGCAGACGTTGTTGTGTCAGAAGGAGACAGACATTGTGTAGTCAGAGGGAAACAGACATTGTGTACTCAGCGAGGTATTGACATTAGGTAGTCAGAGGGATATGCACATTGTGCAGTCAGAGGGATAGGGACATTGTGTAGGATATGGACATTGTGTCGTCAGAGGGATACAAACATTGTGTAGTCAGACGGATATGGAAATGTGTGGTCAGAAGGATATGGACATTGTGTAGTCAGATGGATATGGACATTGTGTAGGATATTGACATTGTGTGGTCTGAGGGATATGGACATTGTGTAGTCAGAATGATATGGACATTGTGTAGTCAGATGGATATGGACATTATGTGGTCACAATGATATGGACATTGTGTGGTCAGTGATATGAACATTGTTTACTCAGAGGGATATGTACATTCTGTACTCTGAGGGATATGGACATTGTGTAGTCAGAACGATATTGACATTATGTGGTCAGAGGGACACGGACATTGTGTAGTCAGAGAGATATGGATATTGTGTAGTCAGAGGGATATGGACATTGTCTGATCAGAGGGATATGGACATTGCGTGGTCAGAGAGATATGGACATTGCGTGGTCAGAGAGATATGGATATTGTGAAGTCAGATGCATATGGACATTGTGTAGTCTGAGGGATATGGACATTGTTTAGTCAGAGGGAGATGGACATTGTGTAGTCAGAGGGATATTGATATTACGCACTCAGAGGGAGATGGAAATTTTGTAGTCAGAGGGTGCGGGACCTTGTGTAGTCAGAAGGATATGGACATTATGTAGTCAGAGGGATATTGACATTGTACAGTCAGCGGAAATTTGACATTGTGTAGGCAGAGAGAGATGGATATTGTGTAGTCAGAGGGATATGGACATTGTGTAGTCAGAGTGATATGGTCATTATGTAGTCAGAGGGATATTGACACTGTATAGTCAGAGAAATAGGGACATTGTGCAGTCAGAGGGATAAGGTCAATGTGTGGTCACAGGGATATGCAAATTGTGTAGTCAGAGGGATAGGGGCATTGTGTGGTTAGAGGGATAAGGACATTGTGTAGTCAGAGGGATATGGACATTTTATACCCAGAGGAATATGGATATTATGTGGTCATAATGATATGGACATTGTGTGGTCAGGAATTTGGACTTTGTGTAGTCAGAGGGACGTGGATGTTGTGTAGACAGAGGGATATGGGTATTATGTAGTCAGAGAGATAGGTACATTGTGTATTCAGTGGGATATCGTCAATGTGTGGTCACAGGGATATGCAAATTGTGTAGTCAGAGGGATATGGATATTGTGTAGCCAGAGCGACATGGATATGATGTAGTCAGATGAATATTGAAATTGTGCAGTCAGCGGAAATTTGACATTGTGTAGTCAGAGGGATAAGGTCAATGTGTGGTCACAGGGATATGCAAATTGCGTAGTCCAAGGGATATGGACATTGTGTACTCAGAGGAATATGGTCAATGTGTGGTCACAGGGATATGCAAATTGTGTAGTCAGAGAGATAGGGGCATTGTGTAGTTAGAGGGATAAGGACATTGTGTAGTCAGAGGGATATGGACATTCTGTACCCAGAGGAATACGGACATTATGTGGTCATAATGATATGGACATTGTGTGGTCAGGAATTTGGACTTTGTGTAGTCAGAGGGACGTGGATATTCTGTGGTCAGAGGGATAGGGACATTGTGTAGTCAGAGGGATTTGACATTATGTGGTCCGAGGGATACGGACATTAAGTAGTCAGACGGAGACCGACATTGTGTAGTCAGAGAGATATGGACATTATGTAGTCAGAGGGCTATGGACATTGTGTAGTCCAAGGGATATGGACATTGTTTAGTCAGAGGGACGTGGATATTGTGTAGTCAGAGGGATATGGATATTGTGTACTCTGGGGGATATGGATATTGGGTGGTCAGAGGGATATGGACATTGTGTAGTCAGAGGGATATGGACATTTTATACCCAGAGGAATATGGATATTATGTGGTCATAATGATATGGACATTGTGTGGTCAGGAATTTGGACTTTGTGTAGTCAGAGGGACGTGGATATTGTGTAGACAGAGGGATATGGGTATTATGTAGTCAGAGAGATAGGGACATTGTGTATTCAGTGGGATATCGTCAATGTGTGGTCACAGGGATATGCAAATTGTGTAGTCAGAGGGATATAGATATTGTGTAGCCAGAGGGACATGGATATGATGTAGTCAGATGAATATTGAAATTGTGCAGTCAGCGGAAATTTGACATTGTGTAGTCAGAGGGATAAGGTCTATGTGTGGTCACAGGGATATGCAAATTGCGTAGTCCAAGGGATATGGACATTGTGTAGTCAGAGGAATATGGTCAATGTGTGGTCACAGGGATATGCAAATTGTGTAGTCAGAGAGATAGGGGCATTGTGTAGTTAGAGGGATATGGACATTCTGTACCCAGAGGAATATGGACATTATGTGGTCATAATGATATGGACATTGTGTGGTCAGGAATTTGGACTTTGTGTAGTCAGAGGGACGTGGATATTGTGTAGACAGAGGGATATGGGTATTATGTAGTCAGAGAGATAGGGACATTGTGTATTCAGTGGGATATCGTCAATGTGTGGTCACAGGGATATGCAAATTGTGTAGTCAGAGGGATATAGATATTGTGTACTCTGGGGGATATGGATATTGGGTGGTCAGAGGGATATGGACATTGTGTAGTCAGAGGGATATGGACATTTTATACCCAGAGGAATATGGATATTATGTGGTCATAATGATATGGACATTGTGTGGTCAGGAATTTGGACTTTGTGTAGTCAGAGGGACGTGGATATTGTGTAGACAGAGGGATATGGGTATTATGTAGTCAGAGAGATAGGGACATTGTGTATTCAGTGGGATATCGTCAATGTGTGGTCACAGGGATATGCAAATTGTGTAGTCAGAGGGATATAGATATTGTGTAGCCAGAGGGACATGGATATGATGTAGTCAGATGAATATTGAAATTGTGCAGTCAGCGGAAATTTGACATTGTGTAGTCAGAGGGATAAGGTCTATGTGTGGTCACAGGGATATGCAAATTGCGTAGTCCAAGGGATATGGACATTGTGTAGTCAGAGGAATATGGTCAATGTGTGGTCACAGGGATATGCAAATTGTGTAGTCAGAGAGATAGGGGCATTGTGTAGTTAGAGGGATATGGACATTCTGTACCCAGAGGAATATGGACATTATGTGGTCATAATGATATGGACATTGTGTGGTCAGGAATTTGGACTTTGTGTAGTCAGAGGGACGTGGATATTGTGTGGTCAGAGGGATAGGGACATTGTGTAGTCAGAGGGATTTGACATTATGTGGTCCGAGGGATACGGACATTAAGTAGTCAGACGGAGACCAACATTGTGTAGTCAGAGAGATATGGACATTGTGTAGTCAGAGGGCTATGGACATTGTGTAGTCCAAGGGATATGGACATTGTTTAGTCAGAGAGACGTGGATATTGTGTAGTCAGAGGGATATGGATATTGTGTACTCTGGGGGATATGGATATTGGGTGGTCAGAGGGATATGGACATTGTGTAGTCAGAGGGATATGGACATTGTGTACTCTGAGGGATATGGACAATGTGTAGTCAGAGGAATATTTACACTGTATAGTCAGAGAAATAGGGACATTGTGTATTCAGCGAGTTATCGTGAATGTGTGGTCACAGGGATATGCAAATTGTGTAGTCAGAGGGATATGGACATTCTGTACACAGAGGAATATGGGCATTATGTGGTCACAATGATATGGACATTGTGTGGTCAGGAATTTGGACTTTGTGTAGTCAGAGGGACGTGGATATTGTGTAGTCAGAGGGATATGGACATTATGTAGTCAGAGGGATATTTACACTGTGTACTCAGAGAAATAGGGACATTGTGTATTCAGCGAGTTATCGTGAATGTGTGGTCACAGGGATATGCAAATTGTGTAGTCAGAGGGATATGGGCATTCTGTAGTCAGAGGGATATGGATATTCTGTAGCCAGAGGGATATGGATATTATGTAGTCAGAGGAATATTAACATTGTGCAGTCAGCGGAAATTTGACATTGTGTAGTCAGAGAGAGATGGATATTGTGTAGTCAGAGGGATATGGACATTGTGTAGTCAGAGGGATATGGATATTGAGTAGTCAGAGGGATATTGACACTGTGTAGTCAGAAAAATAGGGTCATTGTGTAGTCAGAGGGATATGGACCTTGTATGGCACAGGGTTATGGATATTGCGAAGCATTGTGTGGTCAAGGATATGGATATTGTGTAGTCAGAGGGAGACGGACATTGTGCAGTCAGAGGGTTATGGACATTGTGTAGTCCAAGTGATATGACAATGTGTAGTCAGAGAGTCAGGGGCATTGTGTACTCAGCGAGGTATTGACATTAGGTAGTCAGAGGGATATGCACATTGTGCAGTCAGAGGGATAGGGACATTGTGTAGGATATGGACATTGTGTCGTCAGAGGGATACGAACATTGTGTAGTCAGACGGATATGGAAATGTGTGGACAGAAGGATATGGACATTGTGTAGTCAGATGGATATGGACATTGTGTAGGATATTGACATTGTGTGGTCTGAGGGATATGGACATTGTGTAGTCAGAGGAATATGGACATTGTGTAGTCAGATGGATATGGACATTATGTGGTCACAATGATATGGACATTGTGTGGTCAGTGATATGAACATTGTTTACTCAGAGGGATATGTACATTCTGTACTCTGAGGGATATGGACATTGTGTAGTCAGAGGGAGATGGACATTGTGTAGTCAGAGGGATATGGATATTGTGTAGTCAGAGGGATATTGACACTGTGTAGTCAGAGAAATAGGGTCATTGTGTAGTCAGAGGGATATGGACATTTTATGGCACAGGGTTATGGATATTGCGAAGCATTGTGTGGTCAAGGATATGGATATTGTGTAGTCAGAGGGAGACGGACATTGTGCAGTCAGATTGATATGGACATTGTGTAGTCCAAGGGATATGGACATTGTATAGTCAGAGAGATAGGGGCATTGTGTAGTCAGAGGGATATGGACATTGTGTAGTCAGAGGTAGACGGGCATTCTTTAGTCAGAGGGAGGCAGACTTTGTTGTGTCAGAGGGAGACAGTCATTGTGTAGTCAGAGGGAAACAGACATTGTGTACTCGGTGAGGTATTGACATTAGGTAGTCAGAGGGATATGCCGATTGTGCAGTCAGAGGGATAGGGACATTGTGTAGTCAGATTGATATTGACATTATGTGGTCAGAGGGGAACCGACATTGTGTAGTCAGAGGGAGACAGTCATTGTGTAGTCAGAGGGGAACAGACATTGTGTACTCGGTGAGGTATTGACATTAGGTAGTCAGAGGGATATGCACCTTGTGCAGTCAGGGGGATAGGGACATTGTGTAGTCAGAGGGATATTGACATTATGTGGTCAGAGGGAAACCGACATTGTGTAGTCAGAGGGAGACCGACATTGTGTAGTCAGAGAGATATGGATATTGTATAGTCAGAGGGATATAGACATTGTCTGATCAGAGGGATATGGACATTGTGTAGTCAGAGGCAGACGGGCATTCTTTAGTCAGAGGGAGGCAGACGTTGTTGTGTCAGCAGGAGACAGACATTGTGTAGTCAGAGGGAAAAAGACATTTTGTACTCAGCGAGGTATTGACATGAGGTAGTCAGAGGGATATGCACATTGTGCAGTCAGAGGGATATGGACATTGTGTAGGATATGGACATTGTGTAGTCAGAGGGATACTGACATTATGTAGTCAGACGGATATGGAAATTGTGTAGTCAGATGGATATGGACATTGTGCAGTCAGAGGGATATGGATATTGTGTAGTCAGAGGGATATTGACACTGTGTAGTCAGAGAAATAGGGTCATTGTGTAGTCAGAGGGATATGGACCTTGTATGGCACAGGGTTATGGATATTGCGAAGCATTGTGTGGTCAAGGATATGAATATTGTGTTTTCAGAGGGAGACGGACATTGTGCAGTCAGGGGGATATGGACATTGTGTAGTCCAAGGGATATGGACATTGTATAGTCAGAGAGAAAGGGGCATTGTGTAGTCAGAAGGATATGGGCATTGTGTAGTCAGAGGTAGACGGGCATTCTTTAGTCAGAGGGAGGCAGACTTTGTTGTGTCAGAGGGAGACAGTCATTGTGTAGTCAGAGGGAAACAGACATTGTGTACTCGGCGAGGTATTGACATTTGGTAGTCAGAGGGATATGCACATTGTGCAGTCAGAGGGATATGGACATTGTGTAGGATATGGACATTGTGTAGTTAGAGGGATACGAACATTGTGTAGTCAGACGGATATGGGGATATGGAAATTGTGTAGTCAGCGAGATATGGTCATTGTGCAGTCAGAGGGATATTGACATGCTGTACTTAGAGGAATAGGGACGTTATGTGGTCACAATGATATGGACATTGTGTGGTCAGGGATATGGACGCTGTGTCGTCAGAGGGAGACGGACATTGTGTAGTCAGAGAGATACGGACATTGTGTGGTCAGAGGGATATGGACGTTGTGTAGTTAGAGGAATATGGACATTGTGTAGTCAGAGGGACGTGGATATTATGTAGTCCGAGGGATATGGTCATTGTGTAGTCAGAGTGATATTGACACTGTGTAGTCAGAGAAATAGGGTCATTGTGTAGTCAGAGGGATATGGACATTGTGTGGTCAGAGCAATATGGACATTGTGTAGTCAGAGAGATAGGGGCATTGTGTAGTCAGAGAGATATGGTCATTGTGCAGTCAGAGGGATATTGACATGCTGTACCTGGAGGAATAGGGACGTTATGTGGTCACAATGATATGGACATTGTGTGGTCGGGGATATGGACGTTGTGTCGTCAGAGGGATATGGACATTGTGTAGTCAGATGGAGACGGACATTGTGTAGTCAGAGAGATACGGACATTGTGCAGTCAGAGGGATATGGACATTGTGTAGTCAGAGGGATACGAACATTTTGTAGTCATACGGATATGTAAATTGTGTAGTCAGATGGATATGGACATTGTGCAGTCAGAGGGCTATGGACATTGTGTGATCAGAAGGATATGGACATTGTGTAGTCAGAGGGATATGGATATTGTGTAGTCAGAGTGATATTGACACTGTGTAGTCAGAGAAATAGGGTCATTGTGTAGTCAGAGGGATATGGACCTTGTATGGCACAGGGTTATGGTTCTTGCGAAGCATTGTGTGGTCAAGGATATGGATATTGTGTAGTCAGAGGGAGACGGACATTGTGCAGTCAGAGGGATATGGACATTGTGTAGTCCAAGGGATATGGACATTGTATAGTCAGAGAGATAGGGGCATTGTGTAGTCAGAGGGATATGGACATTGTGTAGTCAGAGGTAGACGGGCATTCTTTAGTCAGAGGGAGGCAGACTTTGTTGTGTCAGAGGGAGACAGTCATTGTGTAGTCAGAGGGAAACAGACATTGTGTACTCGGCGAGGTATTGACATTAGGTAGTCAGAGGGATATGCACATTGTGCAGTCAGACGGATATGGACATTGTGTAGGATATGGACATTGTGTAATCAGAGGGATACCGACATTGTGTAGTCAGACGGATATGGAAATTGTGTAGTCAGATGGATATGGACATTGTGTAGTCAGAGGGATATGGACATTGTGTGGTCAGAGCAATATGGACATTGTGTAGTCAGAGAGATAGGGGCATTGTGTAGTCAGAGAGATATGGTCATTGTGCAGTCAGAGGGATATGGACATTGTGTAGTCAGAGGGAGACGGACATTGTGTAGTCAGAGAGATACGGACATTGTGTGGTCAGAGGGATCTGGACGTTGTGTAGTTAGAGGAATATGGATATTGTGTAGTCAGAGGGATGTGGATATTATGTAGTCCGAGGGATATGGTCATTGTGTAGTCAGAGGCAAACGGGCATTATTTAGTCAGAGGGAGGCAGACGTTGTTGTGTCAGAAGGAGACAGACATTGTGTCGTCAGAGGGAAACCGACATTGTGTAGTCAGAGGGAGACAGTCATTGTGTAGTCAGAGGGAAACAGACATTGCGTACTCGGTGAGGTATTGACATTAGGTAGTCAGAGGGATATGCACATTGTGCAGTCAGAGGGATAGGGACATTGTGTAGTCAGTGGGATATTGTCATTATGTGGTCAGAGGGAAACCGACATTGTGTAGTCAGAGGGAGACCAACATTGTGTAGTCAGAGAGATATGGATATTGTATAGTCAGAGGGATATAGACATTGTCTGATCAGAGGGATATGGACATTGTGTAGTCAGAGGCAGACGGGCATTCTTTAGTCAGAGGGAGGCAGACGTTGTTGTGTGTGAAGGAGACAGACATTGTGTAGTCAGAGGGAAACAGACATTGTGTACTCAGCGAGGTATTGACATTAGGTAGTCAGAGGGATACCGACATTGTGTAGTCAGACGGATATGGAAATTGTGTAGTCAGATGGATATGGACATTGTGCAGTCAGAGGGATATGGACATTGTGTGATCAGAAGGATAGGGAAATTGTGTAGTCAGAGGGATATTGACATTGTGCAGTCAGAGGGATATGGATATTGTGTAGTCAGAGGGATATGGACATTGTATGGTCAGAGAGATATGGACATTGTGGGATCAGAAGGATATGGACATTGTGAAGTCAGAAGGATATGGGAACTGTGTAGTCAGAGGAATATGGACATTGTGTAGTCAGATGCATATGGACATTGTGTAGTCTGAGGGATATGGACATTGTTTAGTCAGAGGGAGATGGACATTGTGTAGTCAGAGGGATATTGATATTGTGTACTCAGAGGTAGATGGACATTTTGTAGTCAGAGGGAGATGGACATTGTGTAGTCAGAGGGATATTGATATTGTGTACTCAGAGGGAGATGGACATTGTGTAGTCAGAGGGAGATGGACATTGTGTAGTCAGATGGATATGGACATTCTGTAGTCAGAGGGATATGGCCATTGCGTGGTCAGAGGGATATGGACATTGTGCAGTCAGAGGGATATGGACATTGTGTGTTCAGAGGGATATGGACATTGTGGGATCAGAAGGATATGGATATTGTGCAGTCAGAAGGATATGGACATTATGTAGTCAGAGGGATATTGACACTGTGTAGTCAGAGATACAGGGACATTGTGTAGTCAGAGGGATAAGGTCAATGTGTGGTCACAGGGATATGCAAATTGTGTAGTCAGAGGGATATGGTCATTGTGTAGTCAGAGAGACAGGGACATTGTGTGGTTAGAAGGATATGGACATTGTGTAGTCAGAGGGAGACGGGCATTCTTTAGTCAGAGGGAGACAGACATTGTGTAGTCAGAGGGAAACAGACATTGTGTAGTCAGAGGGAGATGGACCTTGTGTAGTCAGAGGGATATGGACATTATGTAGTCAGAGGGAGATGGACATTGTGTAGTCTCGAGGAATATGGACATTGTGTCGACAGAGAGATATGGACATTTTGTGGTCAGAGGGATATGGACATTGTGTAATCAGATGGAGACGGACATTGTGTAGTCAGAGGGAGACGGACATTTTGTATTCAGAGAGATATGGACATTGTGTAGTCAGAGGGATATGGACATTGTGTAGTCAGAGGGATATGGACATTGTTTAGTCAGAGAGATAGGAACGTTGTGTAGTCAGAGCGATAGGGACATTGTGTGGTCAGAGGGATATGGATATTGTGTGGTCAGTGGGATATGGACATTGTGTGGTCAGAGGGAGATAGACATTGTGTCGTCAGAGGGATATGGATATTCTGTAGTCAGAGGGATATAGATATTGTGTTGTCAGAGAGAGATGGATATTGTGTAGTCAGAGGGATATGGATATTGTGTGGTCAGAGCAATATGGACATTGTGTGGTCAGAGGGATATGGACGTTGTGTAGTTAGAGGAATATGGACATTGTGTAGTCAGAGGGACGTGAATATTATGTAGTCCGAGGGATATGGTCATTGTGTAGTCAGAGGCAAACGGGCATTATTTAGTCAGAGGGAGGCAGACGTTGTTGTGTCAGAAGGAGACAGACATTGTGTCGTCAGAGGGAAACCGATATTGTGTAGTCAGAGGGAGACAGTCATTGTGTAGTCAGAGGGAAACAGACATTGCGTACTCGGTGAGGTATTGACATTAGGTAGTCAGAGGGATATGCACCTTGTGCAGTCAGAGGGATAGGGACATTGTGTAGGATATGGACATTGTGTCGTCAGAGGGATACAAACATTGTGTAGTCAGACGGATATGGAAATTGTGTAGTCAGATGGATATGGACATTGTGCAGTCAGAGGGATATGGACATTGTGTGATCAGAAGGATAGGGAAATTGTGTAGTCAGAGGGATATTGACATTATGTGGTCAGAGGGACACGGACATTGTGTAGTCAGAGGGAGACCAACATTGTGTAGTCAGAGAGATATGGATATTGTGTAGTCAGAGGGATATGGACATTCTCTGATCAGAGAGATATGGACATTGTGGGATCAAAAGGATATGGACATTGTGAAGTCAGAAGGATATGGGAACTATGTAGTCAGAGGAATATGGACATTGTGTAGTCAGATGCATATGGACATTGTGTAGTCTGAGGGATATGGACATTGTTTAGTCAGAGGGAGATGGACATTGTGTAATCAGAGGTATATTGATATTGTGTACTCAGAGGTAGATGGACATTTTGTAGTCAGAGGGAGATGGACATTGTGTAGTCAGATGGATATGGACATTCTGTAGTCAGAGGGATATGGACATTGTGTAGTCAGATGGATATGGACATTCTGTAGTCAGAGGGATATGGACATTGCGTGGTCAGAGGGATATGGACATTGTGCAGTCAGAGGGATATGGACATTGTGTAGTCAGAGGGATAAGCTCAATGTGTGGTCACAGGGATCTGCAAATTGTGTAGTCAGAGGGATATGGTCATTGTGTAGTCAGAGAGACAGGGACATTGTGTGGTTAGAAGGATATGGACATTGTGTTGTCAGAGGGAGACGGGCATTCTTTAGTCAGAGGGATATGGACATTGTGTAGTCAGAGAGATAGGAACGTTGTGTAGTCAGAGTGATAGGGACATTGTGTAGTCAGAGGGAGACGGACATTGTGTAGTCAGAGAGATACGGACATTGTGTGGTCAGAGGGATCTGGACGTTGTGTAGTTAGAGGAATATGGATATTGTGTAGTCAGAGGGATGTGGATATTATGTAGTCCGAGGGATATGGTCATTGTGTAGTCAGAGGCAAACGGGCATTATTTAGTCAGAGGGAGGCAGACGTTGTTGTGTCAGAAGGAGACAGACATTGTGTCGTCAGAGGGAAACCGACATTGTGTAGTCAGAGGGAGACAGTCATTGTGTAGTCAGAGGGAAACAGACATTGCGTACTCGGTGAGGTATTGACATTAGGTAGTCAGAGGGATATGCACATTGTGCAGTCAGAGGGATAGGGACATTGTGTAGTCAGTGGGATATTGTCATTATGTGGTCAGAGGGAAACCGACATTGTGTAGTCAGAGGGAGACCAACATTGTGTAGTCAGAGAGATATGGATATTGTATAGTCAGAGGGATATAGACATTGTCTGATCAGAGGGATATGGACATTGTGTAGTCAGAGGCAGACGGGCATTCTTTAGTCAGAGGGAGGCAGACGTTGTTGTGTGTGAAGGAGACAGACATTGTGTAGTCAGAGGGAAACAGACATTGTGTACTCAGCGAGGTATTGACATTAGGTAGTCAGAGGGATACCGACATTGTGTAGTCAGACGGATATGGAAATTGTGTAGTCAGATGGATATGGACATTGTGCAGTCAGAGGGATATGGACATTGTGTGATCAGAAGGATAGGGAAATTGTGTAGTCAGAGGGATATTGACATTGTGCAGTCAGAGGGATATGGATATTGTGTAGTCAGAGGGATATAGACATTGTCTGATCAGAGGGATATGGACATTGTATGGTCAGAGAGATATGGACATTGTGGGATCAGAAGGATATGGACATTGTGAAGTCAGAAGGATATGGGAACTGTGTAGTCAGAGGAATATGGACATTGTGTAGTCAGATGCATATGGACATTGTGTAGTCTGAGGGATATGGACATTGTGTAGTCTGAGGGAGATGGACATTGTGTAGTCAGAGGGATATTGATATTGTGTACTCAGAGGTAGATGGACATTTTGTAGTCAGAGGGAGATGGACATTGTGTAGTCAGATGGATATGGACATTCTGTAGTCAGAGGGATATGGACATTGCGTGGTCAGAGGGATATGGACATTGTGCAGTCAGAGGGATATGGACATTGTGTGTTCAGAGGGATATGGACATTGTGGGATCAGAAGGATATGGATATTGTGCAGTCAGAAGGATATGGACATTATGTAGTCAGAGGGATATTGA
This sequence comes from Mobula hypostoma, assembly GCF_963921235.1. NCBI lineage: Eukaryota > Metazoa > Chordata > Chondrichthyes > Myliobatiformes > Myliobatidae > Mobula > Mobula hypostoma. The sequence continues at coordinate 148,298 of NW_026948132.1, forward strand.
CACTGTGTAGTCAGAGATACAGGGACATTGTGTAGTCAGAGGGATAAGGTCAATGTGTGGTCACAGGGATATGCAAATTGTGTAGTCAGAGGGATATGGTCATTGTGTAGTCAGAGAGACAGGGACATTGTGTGGTTAGAAGGATATGGACATTGTGTAGTCAGAGGGAGACGGGCATTCTTTAGTCAGAGGGAGACAGACATTGTGTAGTCAGAGGGAAACAGACATTGTGTAGTCAGAGGGAGATGGACCTTGTGTAGTCAGAGGGATATGGACATTATGTAGTCAGAGGGAGATGGACATTGTGTAGTCTCGAGGAATATGGACATTGTGTCGACAGAGAGATATGGACATTTTGTGGTCAGAGGGATATGGACATTGTGTAATCAGATGGAGACGGACATTGTGTAGTCAGAGGGAGACGGACATTTTGTATTCAGAGAGATATGGACATTGTGTAGTCAGAGGGATATGGACATTGTGTAGTCAGAGGGATATGGACATTGTTTAGTCAGAGAGATAGGAACGTTGTGTAGTCAGAGCGATAGGGACATTGTGTGGTCAGAGGGATATGGATATTGTGTGGTCAGTGGGATATGGACATTGTGTGGTCAGAGGGAGATAGACATTGTGTCGTCAGAGGGATATGGATATTCTGTAGTCAGAGGGATATAGATATTGTGTTGTCAGAGAGAGATGGATATTGTGTAGTCAGAGGGATATGGATATTGTGTGGTCAGAGCAATATGGACATTGTGTGGTCAGAGGGATATGGACGTTGTGTAGTTAGAGGAATATGGACATTGTGTAGTCAGAGGGACGTGAATATTATGTAGTCCGAGGGATATGGTCATTGTGTAGTCAGAGGCAAACGGGCATTATTTAGTCAGAGGGAGGCAGACGTTGTTGTGTCAGAAGGAGACAGACATTGTGTCGTCAGAGGGAAACCGATATTGTGTAGTCAGAGGGAGACAGTCATTGTGTAGTCAGAGGGAAACAGACATTGCGTACTCGGTGAGGTATTGACATTAGGTAGTCAGAGGGATATGCACCTTGTGCAGTCAGAGGGATATGGACATTGTGTCGTCAGAGGGATACAAACATTGTGTAGTCAGACGGATATGGAAATTGTGTAGTCAGATGGATATGGACATTGTGCAGTCAGAGGGATATGGACATTGTGTGATCAGAAGGATAGGGAAATTGTGTAGTCAGAGGGATATTGACATTATGTGGTCAGAGGGACACGGACATTGTGTAGTCAGAGGGAGACCAACATTGTGTAGTCAGAGAGATATGGATATTGTGTAGTCAGAGGGATATGGACATTCTCTGATCAGAGAGATATGGACATTGTGGGATCAAAAGGATATGGACATTGTGAAGTCAGAAGGATATGGGAACTATGTAGTCAGAGGAATATGGACATTGTGTAGTCAGATGCATATGGACATTGTGTAGTCTGAGGGATATGGACATTGTTTAGTCAGAGGGAGATGGACATTGTGTAATCAGAGGTATATTGATATTGTGTACTCAGAGGTAGATGGACATTTTGTAGTCAGAGGGAGATGGACATTGTGTAGTCAGATGGATATGGACATTCTGTAGTCAGAGGGATATGGACATTGTGTAGTCAGATGGATATGGACATTCTGTAGTCAGAGGGATATGGACATTGCGTGGTCAGAGGGATATGGACATTGTGCAGTCAGAGGGATATGGACATTGTGTAGTCAGAGGGATAAGCTCAATGTGTGGTCACAGGGATCTGCAAATTGTGTAGTCAGAGGGATATGGTCATTGTGTAGTCAGAGAGACAGGGACATTGTGTGGTTAGAAGGATATGGACATTGTGTAGTCAGAGGGAGACGGGCATTCTTTAGTCAGAGGGATATGGACATTGTGTAGTCAGAGAGATAGGAACGTTGTGTAGTCAGAGTGATAGGGACATTGTGTGGTCAGAGGGATATGGATATTGTGTGGTCAGTGGGATATGGACATTGTGTCGTCAGAGGGAGATGGACATTGTGTAGTCAGAGGGAGATGGACGTTGTGTAGTCAGAGAGATAGGAACGTTGTGTAGTCAGAGCGATAGGGACATTGTGTGGTCAGAGGGATATGGATATTGTGTGGTCAGTGGGATATGGACATTGTGTGGTCAGAGGGAGATAGACATTGTGTCGTCAGAGGGATATGGATATTCTGTAGTCAGAGGGATATAGATATTGTGTTGTCAGAGAGAGATGGATATTGTGTAGTCAGAGGGATATGGATATTGTGTACTCTGAGGGATATGGACATTGTGTGGTCAGAGGGATATGGACATTGTGTAGTCAGAGGGATATTGACATTATGTGGTCAGAGGGACACCGACATTGTGTAGTCAGAGAGAGACCAACATTGTGTAGTCAGAGAGATATGGATATTGTGTAGTCAGGGGGATATGGACATTGTGTAGTCAGAGGGATGTGGATATTGTGTAGTCTGAGGGATATGGTCATTGTGTAGTCAGAGGCAGACGGGCATTCTTTAGTCAGAGGGAGGCAGACGTTGTTGTGTCAGAAGGAGACAGACATTGTGTAGTCAGAGGGAAACAGACATTGTGTACTCAGCGAGGTATTGACATTAGGTAGTCAGAGGGATATGCACATTGTGCCGTCGGAGGGATAGGGACATTGTGTAGGATATGGACATTGTGTAGTCAGAGGGATATTGACATTATGTGGTCAGAGGGACACCGACATTCTGTAGTCAGAGAGAGACCAACATTGTGTAGTCAGAGAGATATGGATATTGTGTAGTCAGAGGGATATAGACATTGTGTACTCAGAGGTAGACGGGCATTCTTTAGTCAAAGGGAGGCAGACTTTGTTGTGTCAGAGGGAGACAGTCATTGTGTAGTCAGAGGGAAACAGACATTGTGTACTCGGCGAGGTATTGACATTAGGTAGTCAGAGGGATATGCACATTGTGCAGTTAGATGGATATGGACATTGTGTAGGATATGGACATTGTGTAGTCAGAGGGATATGGAAATTGTGTAGTCAGATGGATATGGACATTGTGCGGTCAGAGGGATATGGACATTGTGTGATCAGAAGGATAGGGACATTGTGTAGTCAGAACGATATTGACATTATGTGGTCAGAGGGTCACGGACATTGTGTAGTCAGAGAGATATGGATATTGTGTAGTCAGAGGGATATGGACATTGTCTGATCAGAGGGATATGCACATTGCGTGGTCAGAGAGATATGGACATTGTGGGATCAGAAGGATATGGACATTGTGAAGTCAGAAGGATATGGGAACTGTGTAGTCAGAGGGATATGGACGTTGTGTTGTCAGAGGGAGACGGACATTGTGTAGTCAGAGAGATACGGACATTGTGTGGTCAGAGGGATATGGACATTGTGTAGTCAGAGGGATATGGACATTGTGTAGTCAGAGGGATGTGGATATTGTGTAGTCAGAGGGATATGGTCATTGTGTAGTCAGAGGCAGACGGGCATTCTTTAGTCAGAGGGAGGCAGACGTTGTTGTGTCAGAAGGAGACAGACATTGTGTACTCAGAGGGAAACAGACATTGTGTACTCAGCGAGGTATTGACATTAGGTAGTCAGAGGGATATGCACATTGTGCAGTCAGAGGGATAGGGACATTGTGTAGTCAGAGGGATATTGACATTATGTGGTCAGAGGGACACGGACATTGTGTAGTCAGAGGGAGACCAACATTGTGTAGTCAGAGAGATATGGATATTGTGTAGTCAGAGGGATATAGACATTGTCTGATCAGAGGGATATGCACATTGCGTGGTCAGAGAGATATGGACGTTGTGGGATCAGAAGGATATGGACATTGTGAAGTCAGAAGGATATGGGAACTGTGTAGTCAGAGGGATATGGACGTTGTGTCGTCAGAGGGATATGGACATTGTGTAGTCAGAGGGAGATGGAAATTGTGTAGTCAGAGGGAGACGGACATTGTGTAGTCAGAGAGATACGGACATTGTGTGGTCAGAGGGATATGGACATTGTGTGGTCAGAGGGATATGGACATTGTGTAGTCAGAGGGATGTGGATATTGTGTAGTCCGAGGGATATGGTCATTGTGTAGTCAGAGGCAGACGGGCATTCTTTAGTCAGAGGGAGGCAGACGTTGTTGTGTCAGAGGGAGACAGTCATTGTGTAGTCAGAGGAAAACAGACATTGTGTACTCAGCGAGGTATTGACATTAGGTAGTCAGAGGGATATGCACATTGTGCAGTCAGAGGGATATGGACTTTGTGTAGGATATGGACATTGTGTCATCAGAGGGATACAAACATTGTGTAGTCAGAAGGATATGGTCATTGTGTAGTCAGAAGGATATGGTCATTGTGTGGTCAGAGGGATATGGACATTGTGTAGTCAGAGGGATATTGACATTATGTGGTCAGAGGGACACCGACATTGTGTAGTCAGAGAGAGACCAACATTGTGTAGTCAGAGAGATATGGATATTGTGTAGTCAGGGGGATATGGACATTGTGTAGTCAGAGGGATGTGGATATTGTGTAGTCTGAGGGATATGGTCATTGTGTAGTCAGAGGCAGACGGGCATTCTTTAGTCAGAGGGAGGCAGACGTTGTTGTGTCAGAAGGAGACAGACATTGTGTAGTCAGAGGGAAACAGACATTGTGTACTCAGCGAGGTATTGACATTAGGTAGTCAGAGGGATATGCACATTGTGCCGTCGGAGGGATAGGGACATTGTGTAGGATATGGACATTGTGTAGTCTGAGGGATATTGACATTATGTGGTCAGAGGGACACCGACATTGTGTAGTCAGAGAGATATGGATATTGTGTAGTCAGAGGGATATAGACATTGTCTGATCAGAGGGATATGCACATTGCGTGGTCAGAGAGATATGGACATTGTGGGATCAGAAGGATATGGACATTGTGAAGTCAGAAGGATATGGGAACTGTGTAGTCAGAGGGATATGGACGTTGTGTTGTCAGAGGGATATGGACATTGTGTAGTCAGAGGGAGACAGACATTGTGTCGTCAGAGAGATACGGACATTGTGTGGTCAGAGGGATATGGACATTGTGTAGTCAAAGGGATATGGACATTGTGTAGTCAGAGGGATGTGGATATTGTGTAGTCAGAGGGATATGGTCATTGTGTAGTCAGAGGCAGACGGGCATTCTTTAGTCAGAGGGAGGCAGACGTTGTTGTGTCAGAAGGAGACAGACATTGTGTACTCAGAGGGAAACAGACATTGTGTACTCAGCGAGGTATTGACATTAGGTAGTCAGAGGGATATGCACATTGTGCGGTCAGAGGGATAGGGACATTGTGTAGTCAGAGGGATATTGACATTATGTGGTCAGAGGGACACGGACATTGTGTAGTCAGAGGGAGACCAACATTGTGTAGTCAGAGAGATATGGATATTGTGTAGTCAGAGGGATATAGACATTGTCTGATCAGAGGGATATGGACATTGCGTGGTCAGAGAGATATGGACGTTGTGGGATCAGAAGGATATGGACATTGTGAAGTCAGAAGGATATGGGAACTGTGTAGTCAGAGGGATATGGACGTTGTGTCATCAGAGGGATATGGACATTGTGTAGTCAGAGGGAGAGGGAAATTGTGTAGTCAGAGGGAGACGGACATTGTGTAGTCAGAGGGAGACGGACATTGTGTGGTCAGAGGGATATGGACATTGTGTAGTCAGAGGGATATGGACATTGTGTAGTCAGAGGGATGTGGATATTGTGTAGTCCGAGGGATATGGTCATTGTGTAGTCAGAGGCAGATGGGCATTCTTTAGTCAGAGGGAGGCAGACGTTGTTGTGTCAGAAGGAGACAGACATTGTGTAGTCAGAGGGAAACAGACATTGTGTACTCAGCGAGGTATTGACATTAGGTAGTCAGAGGGATATGCACATTGTGCAGTCAGAGGGATATGGACTTTGTGTAGGATATGGACATTGTGTCGTCAGAAGGATACGAACATTGTGTAGTCAGAAGGATATGGTCATTGTGTAGTCAGAAGGATATGGACATTGTGTAGTCAGAAGGATATGGACATTCTGTAGTCAGAGGGATATGGAGATTCTCTCGTCAGACGGATATGGAAACTGTGTCGTCAGAGGGAGATGGACATTGTGTAGTCAGAGGGAGATGGACATTGTGTAGTCAGATGGATTTGGACATTATATAGTCAGAGGGAGATGGACATTGTGTAGTCATAGGGAGATGGACATTGTGCAGTCAGAGGCATATGGACATTGTGCAGTCAGAGAATTATGGACATTGTATGGTCAGAGGGATAGGGACATTGTGTAGTCAGAGGGATATTGACATTATGTGGTCCGAGGGATACGGACATTAAGTAGTCAGACGGAGACCGACATTGTGTAGTCAGATAGATATGGACATTATGTAGTCAGAGGGAGATGGACATTGTGTAGTCAGATGGATATGGACATTATGTAGTCAGAGGGAGATGGACATTGTGTAGTCAGAGGCATATGGACATTGTGTAGTCAGAGAAATATGGATATTGTGTGGTCAGAGGGATAGGGACATTGTGTAGTCAGAGGGATATTAACATTAAGTGGTCCGAGAGATATGGACATTGTGTAGTCAGAGGGCTATGGACATTGTGTAGTCCTTGGGATATGGACATTGTTTAGTCAGAGGGACGTGGATATTGTGTAGTCAGAGGGATATGGATATTGTGTACTCTGAGGGATATGGACATTGTGTGGTCAGAGGGATATGGACATTGTGTAGTCAGAGGTATATTTATATTGTGTGGTCAGAGGGATAGGAACATTGTGTACTCAGAGGGATATGGACATTGTGTAGTCAGAGAGATATGGACATTCTGTAGTCAGAGGGATATGGAGATTCTCTCGTCAGACGGATATGGAAACTGTGTAGTCAGAGGGATATGGACATTGTGTAATCATAGGGAGATGACATTGTGTAGTCGGAGGGAGATGGACATTGTGTAGTCAGAGGCATATGGACATTGTGTAGTCAGAGAAATATGGACATTGTGTGGTCAGAGGGATAGGGACATTGTGTAGTCAGAGGGATAGTGACATTATGTGGTCCGAGGGATACGGACATTAAGTAGTCAGACGGAGACCGACATTGTGTAGTCAGAGAGATATGGACATTGAGTAGTCAGAGGGCTATGGACATTGTGTAGTCCAAGGGATATGGACATTGTTTAGTCAGAGGGACGTGGATATTGTGTAGTCAGAGGGATATGGAGATTCTCTCGTCAGACGGATATGGAAACTGTGTAGTCAGAGGGACATGGACATTGTGTAGTCAGAGGTATATTTATATTGTGTGGTCAGAGGGATAGGGACATTGTGTACTCAGAGGGATATGGACATTGTGTAATCAGAGGTATATTTATATTGTGTGGTCAGAGGGATAGGGACATTGTGTACTCAGAGGGATATGGACATTGTGTAGTCAGAGAGATATGGACATTCTGTAGTCAGAGGGATATGGAGATTCTCTCGTCAGACGGATATGGAAACTGTGTAGTCAGAAGGAGATGGACATTGTGTAAGTCAGAGGGAGATGGACATTGTGTAGTCAGATGGATATGGACATTATGTAGTCAGAGGGAGATGGACATTGTGTTGTCAGATGGATATGGACATTATGTAGTCAGAGGGAGATGGACATTGTGTGATCAGAGTTATATGGACATTGTGGGATCAGAAGGATATTCACATTGTGTAGTCAGAGAGATAGGGGCATTGTGTGGTCAGAGGGATATGGACATTGTGTGGTCACTGGGTTATGGACATTGTGTAGTCAAAGGGAGACGGACATTCTTTAGTCAGAAGGAGACAGACATTGTGTCATCAGAGGCAAACAGATATTGTGTAGTCAGAGAGATATTGACATTAGGTAGTCAGAGGGATATGGACATTGTGTAGTCAGAGGCAGACGGGCATTCTTTAGTCAGAGGTAGGTGGACGTTGTTGTGTCAGAAGTTGACAGACATTGTGCAGTCAGAGGGATAGGGACATTGTGTAGTCAGAGGGATATTGACATTATGTGGTCAGATGAACACCGACATTGTGTAGTCCAAGGGAAACCAACATTGTGTAGTCAGGAGATATGGAAATTGTGTAGTCAGTGAGATATGGACATTCTGTAGTCAGAGGGATATGGAGATTCTCTGGTCAGACGGATATGGAAACTTTGTAGTCAGAGGGATATGGTCATTGTGTAGTCATAGAGAGATGACATTGTATAGTCAGATGGAGATGGACATTATGTAGTCAGAGGGAAACAGAAATTGTGTAGTCAGAGAGATATTGACATTATGTAGTCAGAGGGAGATGGACATTGTGCAGTCAGAAATATGAACATTGTGTAGTCAGAGGGATATGGACATTGTGTGGTCAGAGGGATATAGACATTGTGTAGTCAGAAGAATATGGACATTTTCTAGTCGGGATATGGACATTGTGTGGACACTGGGATCTGGACTTTGTGTAGTCAGAGGGAGACAGACATTGTGTAGTCAGAGAGACGTGGACATTGTGCAGTCAGAGGGATATGGACATTATGTAGTCAGAGGGATATTGACACTGTGAAGTCAGAGAAATAGGGACATTGTGTAGTCAGAGGGATATGGACATTGTGTAGACCGAGGGATATTGATATTGTGTGGTCAGAAGGATAGGGACGTTGTGTACTCAGAGGGAGACGGACATTGTGTTCTCAGTGAGATATGGACATTCTGTAGTCAGTGGGATATGGAGATTCTCTCATCAGACGGATATGGAAACTGTGTAGTCAGAGGGATATGGATATTGTGTAGTCATAGGGAGATGGACATTGTGTAGTCAGAGGCATATGGACATTGTGCAGTCAGAGAAATATGGACATTGTATGGTCAGAGGGATAGGGACATTGTGTAGTCAGAGGCATATTGACATTATGTGGTCCGAGGGATACGGACATTAAGTAGTCAGACGGAGACCGACATTGTGTAGTCAGATGGATATGGACATTATGTAGTCAGAGGGAGATGGACATTGTGTAGTCAGATGGATATGGACATTATGTAGTCAGAGGGAGATGGACATTGTGTAGTCAGAGGGAGATGGACATTGTGTAGTCAGAGAAATATGGATATTGTGTGGTCAGAGGGATAGGGACATTGTGTAGTCAGAGGGATATTGACATTAAGTGGTCCGAGAGATAAGGACATTGTGTAGTCAGAGGGCTATGGACATTGTGTAGTCCTTGGGATATGGACATTGTTTAGTCAGAGGGACGTGGATATTGTGTAGTCAGAGCGATATGGATATTGTGTACTCTGAGGGATATGGACATTGTGTGGTCAGAGGGATATGGACATTGTGTAGTCAGAGGTATATTTATATTGTGTGGTCAGAGGGATAGCGACATTGTGTACTCAGAGGGATATGGACATTGTGTAGTCAGAGAGATATGGACATTCTGTAGTCAGAGGGATATGGAGATTCTCTCGTCAGACGGATATGGAAACTGTGTAGTCAGAGGGATATGGACATTGTGTAATCATAGGGTGATGACATTGTGTAGTCAGAGGGAGATGGACATTGTGTAGTCCGAGGCATATGGACATTGTGTAGTCAGAGAAATATGGACATTGTGTGGTCAGAGGGATATTGACATTATGTGGTCCGAGGGATACGGACATTAAGTAGTCAGACGGAGACCAACATTGTGTAGTCAGAGAGATATGCACATTGTGTAGTCAGAGGTATATTTATATTGTGTGGTCAGAGGGATAGGGACATTGTGTACTCAGAGGGATATGGACATTGTGTAGTCAGAGAGATAGGGACATCCTGTAGTCAGAGGGATATGGAGATTCTCTCGTCAGACGGATATGGAAACTGTGTAGTCAGAGGGATATGGACATTGTGTAGTCAGAGGGAGATGGACATTGTGTAGTCAGAGGGAGATGGACATTGCGTAGTCAGATGGATATGGACATTATGTAGTCAGAGGGAGATGGACATTGTGTAGTCAGATGGATATGGACATTATGTAGTCAGAGGGATATGGACATTGTGTAGTCAGAGGGATATGGACATTGTGTACTCAGAGGGATATGGACATTGTGTAGTCAGAAAGATATGGACATTCTGTAGTCAGAGGGATATGGAGATTCTCTCGTCAGATGGATATGGAAACTGTGTAGTCAGAGGGATATGGACATTGTGTAGTCATAGGGAGATGACATTGTGTAGTCAGAGGGAGATGGACATTGTGTAGTCAGAGGCATATGGACATTGTGTAGTCAGAGGCATATGGACATTGTGTAGTCAGAGAAATATGGACATTGTGTGGTCAGAAGGATAGGGACATTGTGTAGTCAGAGGGATATTGACATTAAGTGGTCTGAGGGATACAGACATTAAATAGTCAGCGGGAGACCGACATTGTGTAGTCAGAAATATATGTACATTGTGTAGTCAGAGGGCTATGGACATTGTGTAGTCCAAGGGATATGGACATCATGTGATCAGAGTTATATGGACATTGTGCAGTCAGAGGGATATGGACATTGTGGGATCAGAAGGATATTCACATTGTGTCGTCAGAGAGATAGGGGCATTGTGTGGTCAGAGGGATATGGACATTCTGTGGTCACTGGGTTATGGACGTTGTGTAGTCAAAGGGAGACGGACATTCTTTGGTCAGAGGGAGACAGACATTGTGTAGTCAGAGAGATATTGACATTAGGTAGTCAGAGGGATATGGACATTGTGTACTCAGAGGCAGACGGGCATTCTTTAGTCAGAGGGAGGTGAACGTTGTTGTGTCAGAAGGTGACAGACATTGTGTAGTCAGAGGGAAACAGACATTGTGTACTCAGCGAGGTATTGACATTAGGTGTCAGAGGGATATGCACATTGTGCAGTCAGAGGGATAGGGACATTGTGTCGTCAGAGGGATATTGACATTATGTGGTCAGAGGGACACCGACATTGTGTAGTCCAAGGGAGACCAACATTGTGTTGTGTAGTCAGAGAGATATGGATATTGTGTAGTCAGAGGGATATGGACATTGTCTGATTAGAGAGATATGGACATTGCGTGGTCAGAGAGATATGGACATTGTGGGATCAGAAGGATATGGACATTGTGAAGTCAGAAGGATATGGGAACTGTGTAGTCAGAGGGATATGGACATTGTGTAGTCAGATGCATATGGAAATTGTGTAGGATATGGACATTGTGTAGCCTGAGGGATATGCACATTGTGCAGTCAGAGGGATAGGGACATTGTGTAGTCAGAGAGATATTGACATTGTGTAGTCAGAGGGATATGGACATTATGTGGTCAGAGGGATATTGACACTTTGTAGTCAGAGAGAGAGAGGAATATTGTGTAGTCACAGGGATATGATGAATGTGTGGTCACAGGGATATGAAAATTGTTTAGACAGAGGTATATGGACATTGTGTGGTCACAGGATTATGGACATTGCGTAGCATTCTGCGGTCAAGGATATGGACATTGTGCTGTCAGAGGGAGTGGACATACTGTAGACAGAGGGTTATGGAAATTGCGTCGTCAGAGGGATATGGACATTGTGTAGTCAAAGGGATATGGACATTGTGTAGTCAGTGAGATAGGGACATTGTGTGGTCACTGGGATATGGACATTGTGTAGTTAGAGGGAGATAGACATTGTGTCGTCAGAGGGAAACAAACGTTGTGTAGTCAGAGAGATATTGACATTAGGTAGTGAGAGGGATATGGACATTGTGCAGTCAGAGACATATTGACATTGTGTAGCCATAGGAATAGGGACATTATGTGGTCACAATGATATGGACATTGTGTGGTCAGGGATATGGACATTGTGTGGTCAGAGAGACGTGGACATTGTGCAGTCAGAGGGATATGGACATTATGTAGTCAGAGGGATATTGACACTGTGTAGTCAGAGAGATAGGGACATTGTGTGGTCACAGGGATCTGTAAATTGTCTAGTCAGAGGGATACGGACATTGTGTGGTCACGGTTATGGATATTGCGAAGCATTGTGTGGTCAAGGGTATGTATATTGTGTAGTCAGAGGGAGCGGACATTGTGTAGTCGGAGGGATATGGGTATTCTTTAGTCAGAGGGATATAAATATTTTGTCATCAGAGAGAGATGGATATTGTGTATTCAGAGGAATATGGACATTGTGTAGTCAGAGAGATATCGACATTGTGTAATCAGAGGGATGTGCACATTGTGTAGTCAGAGAGAGACGGACGTTGTGTAGTCGGAGGAATATGGACATTGTGTGGTCACAGGAATATGGACTTTGTGCAGTCAGAGAGAGAAGGACATTATGTATTCAGAGGGACATGGACATTGTGTGGTCAGAGGGGTATGGACGTTGTGTCATCCGAGTTGCTCTTCAAACATGACTCAGTTAATCGTTTTTTTTCCAATTTGGTATTGCGGTAAAATGCTGACACAATTTTCCCAGTGTATCCGATGAGCTTAAAGGAAGTGGGAACTGGTACCAAGTGGATTTACGGAGCAGGAACCGGGGCTTTCGGCATTTTTAAGTCCGAGAGAGTGTGAAGTGGGCAGAGAATACAGAGTGGTGTTACATCCTGAGATGGGGACAGATATGCTGAGGGGTAGGGATTGGCTGTTGGGTTCACAGGAACTCACTGCCTGTGGTGTTGGGAGAGAGGGAGGGTTGCCTTACAGTTTCCGAGAGTCCTTGGGGGAGGGTAGCGGTTGGTCACATAGATAGGTCGGTCTGTAGTGTCCGAAGGTGTCACAGACACAGGGAGTGGTGTGGGGGCTTGAGGGGGAGTCACAAAAATGGAGATAGGTGTCAGGACTAGAAAGGGTCACAGAGACAAAGATGGTTGCAGGATCCAGAGGAGATTGCAGAGACAGAGAGGGGTGTAGGGGCCTGAAAGGGTCACAGAGACAGAGAGGGGTGTAGGGGCCTGAAAGGGTCACAGAGACAGAGAGGGGTGTAGGGGCCTGAAAGGGTCACAGAGACAGAGAGGGGTGTAGGGGCCTGAAAGGGTCACAGAGACAAGGAGGGGTGTAGGGGTCAGAGGGGGTCACAGAGACAAGGAGGGGTGTAGGGGTCAGAGGGGGTCACAGAGACAGAGAGGGGTGTAGGGGTCAGAGGGGGTCACAGAGACAGAGAGGGGTGTAGGGGTCAGAGGGGGTCACAGAGACAGAGAGGGGTGTAGGGGCCTGAAAGGGTCACAGAGACAGAGAGGGGTGTAGGGGCCTGAAAGGGTCACAGAGACAGAGAGGGGTGTAGGGGCCTGAAAGGGTCACAGAGACAAGGAGGGGTGTAGGGGTCAGAGGGGGTCACAGAGACAAGGAGGGGTGTAGGGGTCAGAGGGGGTCACAGAGACAAGGAGGGTGTAGGGGCCTGAAAGGGTCACAGAGACAAGGAGGAGTGCAGCGGTCAGAGGGGGTCACAGAGACAAGGAGGAGTGTAGGAGTCAGAGGGGGTCACAGAGACAGAGAGGGGTGTAGGGGCCTGAAAGAGTCACAGAGACAGGGAGGGGTGTAGGGGCCTGAAAGGGTCACAGAGACAAGGAGGAGTGCAGGGGTCAGGGAGGATCACCCAGACAGAGAGGGGTGTAGGGGTCAGAGGGGGTCACAGAGACAGGGAGGGTGTAGGGGTCAGAGAGGGTCACAGAGACAAAGATGGTTGCAGGATCCAGAGGAGATTGCAGAGACAGAGAGGGGTGTAGGGGCCTGAAAGGGTCACAGAGACAAGGAGGGGTGTAGGGGTCAGAGAGGGTCACAGAGACAGAGAGGGGTGTAGGGGCCTGAAAGGGTCACAGAGACAAGGAGGGGTGTAGGGGTCAGAGAGGGTCACAGAGACAAGGAGGAGTGTAGGGGCCTGAAAGGGTCACAGAGACAGAGAGGGGTGTAGGGGTCAGAGAGGGTCACAGAGACAAGGAGGGGTGTAGGGGTCAGAGGGGGTCACAGAGACAGAGAGGGGTGTAGGGGCCTGAAAGGGTCACAGAGACAAGGAGGAGTGCAGGGGTCAGAGGGGGTCACAGAGACAGAGAGGGGTGTAGGGGCCTGAAAGGGTCACAGAGACAAGGAGGGTGTAGGGGTCAGAGGGGGTCACAGAGACAGAGAGGGGTGTAGGGGCCTGAAAGGGTCACAGAGACAAGGAGGGTGTAGGGGTCAGAGGGGGTCACAGAGACAGAGAGGGGTGTAGGGGCCTGAAAGGGTCACAGAGACAAGGAGGGGTGTAGGGGTCAGAGAGGGTCACAGAGACAGAGAGGGGTGTAGGGGCCTGAAAGGGTCACAGAGACAAGGAGGGGTGTAGGGGTCAGAGAGGGTCACAGAGACAAGGAGGAGTGTAGGGGCCTGAAAGGGTCACAGAGACAGAGAGGGGTGTAGGGGTCAGAGAGGGTCACAGAGACAAGGAGGAGTGCAGGGGTCAGAGGGGGTCACAGAGACAGAGAGGGGTGTAGGGGCCTGAAAGGGTCACAGAGACAAGGAGGGTGTAGGGGTCAGAGGGGGTCACAGAGACAGAGAGGGGTGTAGGGGCCTGAAAGGGTCACAGAGACAAGGAGGGTGTAGGGGTCAGAGGGGGTCACAGAGACAGAGAGGGGTGTAGGGGCCTGAAAGGGTCACAGAGACAGAGAGGGGTGTAGGGGCCTGAAAGGGTCACAGAGACAAGGAGGGGTGTAGGGGTCAGAGAGGGTCACAGAGACAAGGAGGAGTGTAGGGGCCTGAAAGGGTCACAGAGACAGAGAGGGGTGTAGGGGTCAGAGAGGGTCACAGAGACAAGGAGGAGTGCAGGGGTCAGAGGGGGTCACAGAGACAGAGAGGGGTGTAGGGGCCTGAAAGGGTCACAGAGACAAGGAGGAGTGCAGGGGTCAGAGGGGGTCACAGAGACAGAGAGGGGTGTAGGGGCCTGAAAGGGTCACAGAGACAAGGAGGGTGTAGGGGTCAGAGGGGGTCACAGAGACAGAGAGGGGTGTAGGGGCCTGAAAGGGTCACAGAGACAAGGAGGGTGTAGGGGTCAGAGGGGGTCACAGAGACAGAGAGGGGTGTAGGGGCCTGAAAGGGTCACAGAGACAGAGAGGGGTGTAGGGGCCTGAAAGGGTCACAGAGACAAGGAGGGTGTAGGGGTCAGAGGGGGTCACAGAGACAGAGAGGGGTGTAGGGGCCTGAAAGGGTCACAGAGACAAGGAGGAGTGCAGGGGTCAGAGGGGGTCACAGAGACAGAGAGGGGTGTAGGGGCCTGAAAGGGTCACAGAGACAAGGAGGGTGTAGGGGTCAGAGGGGGTCACAGAGACAGAGAGGGGTGTAGGGGCCTGAAAGGGTCACAGAGACAAGGAGGGTGTAGGGGTCAGAGGGGGTCACAGAGACAGAGAGGGGTGTAGGGGCCTGAAAGGGTCACAGAGACAAGGAGGGGTGTAGGGGTCAGAGGGGGTCACAGAGACAGAGAGGGGTGTAGGGGCCTGAAAGGGTCACAGAGACAAGGAGGGGTGTAGGGGTCAGAGAGGGTCACAGAGACAAGGAGGAGTGTAGGGGCCTGAAAGGGTCACAGAGACAGAGAGGGGTGTAGGGGTCAGAGAGGGTCACAGAGACAAGGAGGAGTGCAGGGGTCAGAGGGGGTCACAGAGACAGAGAGGGGTGTAGGGGCCTGAAAGGGTCACAGAGACAAGGAGGAGTGCAGGGGTCAGAGGGGGTCACAGAGACAGAGAGGGGTGTAGGGGCCTGAAAGGGTCACAGAGACAAGGAGGGTGTAGGGGTCAGAGGGGGTCACAGAGACAGAGAGGGGTGTAGGGGCCTGACAGGGTCACAGAGACAAGGAGGGTGTAGGGGTCAGAGGGGGTCACAGAGACAGAGAGGGGTGTAGGGGCCTGAAAGGGTCACAGAGACAAGGAGGGGTGTAGGGGTCAGAGAGGGTCACAGAGACAGAGAGGGGTGTAGGGGCCTGAAAGGGTCACAGAGACAAGGAGGGGTGTAGGGGTCAGAGAGGGTCACAGAGACAAGGAGGAGTGTAGGGGCCTGAAAGGGTCACAGAGACAGAGAGGGGTGTAGGGGTCAGAGAGGGTCACAGAGACAAGGAGCAGTGCAGGGGTCAGAGGGGGTCACAGAGACAGAGAGGGGTGTAGGGGCCTGAAAGGGTCACAGAGACAAGGAGGAGTGCAGGGGTCAGAGGGGGTCACAGAGACAGAGAGGGGTGTAGGGGCCTGAAAGGGTCACAGAGACAAGGAGGGTGTAGGGGTCAGAGGGGGTCACAGAGACAGAGAGGGGTGTAGGGGCCTGAAAGGGTCACAGAGACAAGGAGGGTGTAGGGGTCAGAGGGGGTCACAGAGACAGAGAGGGGTGTAGGGGCCTGAAAGGGTCACAGAGACAGAGAGGGGTGTAGGGGCCTGAAAGGGTCACAGAGACAAGGAGGGGTGTAGGGGTCAGAGAGGGTCACAGAGACAAGGAGGAGTGTAGGGGCCTGAAAGGGTCACAGAGACAGAGAGGGGTGTAGGGGTCAGAGAGGGTCACAGAGACAAGGAGGAGTGCAGGGGTCAGAGGGGGTCACAGAGACAGAGAGGGGTGTAGGGGCCTGAAAGGGTCACAGAGACAAGGAGGAGTGCAGGGGTCAGAGGGGGTCACAGAGACAGAGAGGGGTGTAGGGGCCTGAAAGGGTCACAGAGACAAGGAGGGTGTAGGGGTCAGAGGGGGTCACAGAGACAGAGAGGGGTGTAGGGGCCTGAAAGGGTCACAGAGACAGAGAGGGGTGTAGGGGCCTGAAAGGGTCACAGAGACAAGGAGGGTGTAGGGGTCAGAGGGGGTCACAGAGACAGAGAGGGGTGTAGGGGCCTGAAAGGGTCACAGAGACAGAGAGGGGTGTAGGGGCCTGAAAGGGTCACAGAGACAAGGAGGGGTGTAGGGGTCAGAGGGGGTCACAGAAACAGGGAGGGGTGTAGGGGCCTGAAAGGGTCACAGAGACAGGGAGGGGTGTAGGGGCCTGAAAGGGTCACAGAGACAGAGAGGGGTGTAGGGGCCTGAAAGGGTCACAGAGACAGGGAGGGTGTAGGGGTCAGAGGGGGTCACAGAGACAGAGATGGTTGCAGGATCCAGAGGAGATTGCAGAGACAGAGAGGGGTGTAGGGGCCTGAAAGGGTCACAGAGACAAGGAGGTGTGCAGGGGTCAGAGGGGGTCACAGAGACAGAGAGGGGTGTAGGGGCCTGAAAGGGTCACAGAGACAAGGAGGGGTGTAGGGGTCAGAGGGGGTCACAGAAACAGGGAGGGGTGTAGGGGTCAGAGGGGGTCACAGAAACAGGGAGGGGTGTAGGGGTCAGAGGGGGTCACAGAAACAAGGAGGGGTGTTGGTGTCAGAGGGGGTCACAGAAACAAGGAGGGGTGTAGGGGTCAGAGGGGGTCACAGAGACAAGGAGGGGTGTAGGGGTCAGAGGGGGTCACAGAAACAGGGAGGGGTGTAGGGGTCAGAGGGGGTCACAGAAACAGGAAGGGGTGTAGGGGTCAGAGGGGGTCACAGAAACAGGGAGGGGTGTAGGGGTCAGAGGGGGTCACAGAAACAAGGAGGGGTGTTGGTGTCAGAGGGGGTCACAGAAACAAGGAGGGGTGTAGGGGTCAGAGGGGGTCACAGAGACAAGGAGGGGTGTAGGGGTCAGAGGGGGTCACAGAAACAAGGAGGGGTGTAGGGGTCAGAGGGGGTCACAGAGACAAGGAGGGGTGTAGGGGTCAGAGGGGGTCACAGAAGCAAGGAGGGGTGTAGGGGTCAGAGGGGGTCACAGAAACAGGGAGGGGTGTAGGGGTCAGAGGGGGTCACAGAGACAAGGAGGGGTGTAGGGGTCAGAGGGGGTCACAGAGACAGAGAGGGGTGTAGGGGCCTGAAAGGGTCACAGAGACAAGGAGGGTGTAGGGGTCAGAGGGGGTCACAGAGACAGAGAGGGGTGTAGGGGCCTGAAAGGGTCACAGAGACAGAGAGGGGTGTAGGGGCCTGAAAGGGTCACAGAGACAAGGAGGGTGTAGGGGTCAGAGGGGGTCACAGAGACAGAAAGGGGTGTAGGGGCCTGAAAGGGTCACAGAGACAGAGAGGGGTGTAGGGGCCTGAAAGGGTCACAGAGACAAGGAGGGGTGTAGGGGTCAGAGGGGGTCACAGAAACAGGGAGGGGTGTAGGGGCCTGAAAGGGTCACAGAGACAGGGAGGGGTGTAGGGGCCTGAAAGGGTCACAGAGACAGAGAGGGGTGTAGGGGCCTGAAAGGGTCACAGAGACAGGGAGGGTGTAGGGGTCAGAGGGGGTCACAGGGACAGAGATGGTTGCAGGATCCAGAGGAGATTGCAGAGACAGAGAGGGGTGTAGGGGCCTGAAAGGGTCACAGAGACAAGGAGGAGTGCAGGGGTCAGAGGGGGTCACAGAGACAGAGAGGGGTGTAGGGGCCTGAAAGGGTCACAGAGACAAGGAGGGGTGTAGGGGTCAGAGGGGGTCACAGAAACAGGGAGGGGTGTAGGGGTCAGAGGGGGTCACAGAAACAGGGAGGGGTGTAGGGGTCAGAGGGGGTCACAGAAACAAGGAGGGGTGTTGGTGTCAGAGGGGGTCACAGAAACAAGGAGGGGTGTAGGGGTCAGAGGGGGTCACAGAAACAAGGAGGGGTGTAGGGGTCAGAGGGGGTCACAGAAACAGGGAGGGGTGTAGGGGTCAGAGGGGGTCACAGAGACAAGGAGGGGTGTAGGGGTCAGAGGGGGTCACAGAGACAGAGAGGGGTGTAGGGGCCTGAAAGGGTCACAGAGACAAGGAGGGGTGTAGGGGTCAGGGAGGATCACCCAGACAGGGAGGGGTGTAGGGGCCTGAAAGGGTCACAGAGACAAGGAGGGGTGTAGGGGTCAGAGGGGGTCACAGAGACAGAGAGGGGTGTAGGGGCCTGAAAGGGTCACAGAGACAAGGAGGAGTGCAGGGGTCAGGGAGGATCACCCAGACAGGGAGGGATGTTGGGGTCAGAGGGGGTCACAGAGGCAGGAAGGGGTGTAGGGGTCAGAGGGGGTCACAGAGACAAGGAGGGGTGTAGGGGTCAGAGGGGGTCACAGAGACAGAGAGGGGTGTAGGGGCCTGAAAGGGTCACAGAGACAAGGAGGAGTGCAGGGGTCAGGGAGGATCACCCAGACAGGGAGGGATGTTGGGGTCAGAGGGGGTCACAGAGGCAGGAAGGGGTGTAGGGGTCAGAGGGGGTCACAGAGACAAGGAGGGTGTAGGGGTCAGAGAGGGTCACAGAGACAGGGAGGAGTGTAGGGGTCAGGGACAATCACCCAGATAGGGAGGGGTGTTGGTGTCAGAGGGGGTCACAGAGGCAGGGAGGAGTGTAGGGGTCAGAGGGGGTCACAGAGACAGGGAGGAGTGTAGGGGTCAGAGGGGGTCACAGAGACAAGGAGGGTGTAGGGGTCAGAGGGGGTCACAGAGACAGGAAGGATGTAGGGGTGAGACAAGCAGGGGTGTAGGGGTCAGAGGGGGTCACAGAGACAGGGAGAGGTGTAGGAGTCAGAGGGGGTCACAGAGACAGGGAGGTGTGTCGGAGTCAGAGGGGATCACAGAGAAAGGGAGGATGTAGGGGTCAGAGGGGGTCACAGAGACAGGGAGGGTGCAGGGGCCAGAGGGGGTCACAGAAACAGGGAGGGTGCAGGGGTCAGAGGAGGTCACAGAGACAAGGAGGGTGTTGGTGTCAGAGGGGGTCACAGAGGCAGGGAGGAGTGTAGGGGTCAGAGGGGGTCACAGAGACAGGGAGGAGTATAGGGGTCAGAGGGGGTCACAGAGACAGGGAGGAGTGTAGGGGTCAGAGGGGGTCACAGAGACAGGAAGGGGTGCAGGGGCCAGAGGATGTCACAGAGACAGGGAGGATGTAGGGGTCAGAGGGGGTCACAGAGACAAGGAGGGGTGTAGGGGTCAGAGGGGGTCACAGAGACAGGGAGAGGTGTAGGAGTCAGAGGGAGTCACAGAGACAAGGAGGGGTGTAGGGGTCAGAGGGGGTCACAGAGACAGGGAGGAGTGTAGAGGTCAGGGAGGATGACCCAGACAGGGAGGAGTGTAGGGGTCAGAGGGGGTCACAGAAACAGGGAGGGTGCAGGGGTCAGAGGGGATCACAGAGACAGGGAGGGTGCAGGGGTCAGAGGGGGTCACAGAGACAGGGAGGGTGCAGGGGTCAGAGGGGGTCACAGAGACAGGGAGGATGCAGGGGTCAGAGGGGATCACAGAAATAGGGAGGGGTGTAGGGGTCAGAGGGGGTCACAGAGACAGGGAGGGGTGTAGGGGTCAGAGGGGGTCACAGAGACAGGGAGAGGTGTAGGAGTCAGAGGGAGTCACAGAGACAAGGAGGGGTGTAGGGGTCAGAGGGGGTCACAGAGACAGGGAGAGGTGTAGGAGTCAGAGGGGGTCACAGTGACAGGAAGGGGTGCAGGGGCCCGAGAATGTCACAGAGACAGGGAGGATGTAGGGGTCAGAGGGGGTCACAGAGACACGGAGAGGTGTAGTAGTCAGAGGGAGTCACAGAGACAAGGAGGGGTGTAGGGGTCAGAGGGGGTCACAGAGACAGGAAGGGGTGTAGTGGTCAGAGGGGGTCACAGAGACAGGGAGGAGTGTAGGGGTCAGGGAGGATCACCCAGACAGGGAGGGGTGTTGGTGTCAGAGGGGGTCACAGAGACAGGGAGGAGTGTAGGGGTCAGAGGGGGTCACAGAAACAGGGAGGGTGCAGGGGTCAGAGGGGATCACAGAGACAGGGAGGGTGCAGGGGTCAGAGGGGGTCACAGAGACAGGGAGGGTGTAGGGTTCAGTGGGGGTCACAGAGACAGGGAGGCGTGTAGGGGTCAGAGGGGGTACAGAGACAGGGAGGGGTGTAGGAGTCAGAGGGGGTCACAGAGACAGGGAGGGGTGTAGGGGTCAGAGGGGGTCACAGAGACAGGGAGGATGTCGGGGTCAGAGGGGGTCACGGTCAGAGGGGATCACAGAGAAAGGGAGGATGTAGGGGTCAGAGGGGGTCACAGAGACAGGGAGGGTGCAGGGGCCAGAGGGGGTCACAGAAACAGGGAGGGTGCAGGGGTCAGAGGAGGTCACAGAGACAAGGAGGGTGTTGGTGTCAGAGGGGGTCACAGAGGCAGGGAGGAGTGTAGGGGTCAGAGGGGGTCACAGAGACAGGGAGGGGTGAGACACAGAGACAGGAAGGGGTGTAGTGGTCAGAGGGGGTCACAGAGACAGGGAGGAGTGTAGGGGTCAGGGAGGATCACCCAGACAGGGAGGGGTGTTGGTGTCAGAGGGGGTCACAGAGACAGGGAGGAGTGTAGGGGTCAGAGGGGGTCACAGAAACAGGGAGGGTGCAGGGGTCAGAGGGGATCACAGAGACAGGGAGGGTGCAGGGGTCAGAGGGGGTCACAGAGACAGGGAGGGTGTAGGGTTCAGTGGGGGTCACAGAGACAGGGAGGCGTGTAGGGGTCAGAGGGGGTACAGAGACAGGGAGGGGTGTAGGAGTCAGAGGGGGTCACAGAGACAGGGAGGGGTGTAGGGGTCAGAGGGGGTCACAGAGACAGGGAGGATGTCGGGGTCAGAGGGGGTCACGGAGACAGGGAGGGTGCAGGGGCCTGAGGGGATCACAGAAATAGGGAGGGGTGTAGGGGTCAGAGGGGGTCACAGAGACAGGGCGGGGTGTAGGGGTCAGAGGGGGTCACAGAGACAGGGAGGGTCTAGGGGTCAGAGGGAGTCACAGAGACAAGGAGGGGTGTAGGGGTCAGAGGGGGTCACAGAGACAGGGAGGTGTGTAGGAGTCAGAGGGGATCACAGAGAAAGGGAGGATGTAGGGGTCAGAGGGGGTCACAGAGACAGGGAGGGTGCAGGGGCCAGAGGGGGTAACAGAAACAGGGAGGGTGCAGGGGTCAGAGGGGGTCACAGAGACAAGGAGGGTGTAGGGGTCAGAGAGGGTCACAGAGACAGGGAGGCGTGTAGGGGTCAGGGAGGATCACCCAGACAGGGAGGGGTGTTGGTGTCAGAGGCGGTCACAGAGGCAGGGAGGAGTGTAGGGGTCAGAGGGGGTCACAGAGACAGGGAGGAGTATAGGGGTCAGAGGGGGTCACAGAGATACGGAGGGTGTAGGGGTCAGAGTGGGTCACAGAGACAGGAAGGGGTGCAGGGGCCAGAGGATGTCACAGAGACAGGGAGTATGTAGGGGTCAGCGGGGGTCACAGAGACAAGGAGGGTGTAGGGGTCAGAGGGGGTCACAGAGACAGGGAGGAGTGTAGGGGTCAGAGGGGATCACAGAGACAGGGAGGAGTGTAGGGGTCAGAGGGGGTCACAGAGACAGGAAGGGGTGCAGGGGCCAGAGGATGTCACAGAGACAGGGAGGATGTAGGGGTCAGAGGGGGTCACAGAGACAGGGAGAGGTGTAGGAGTCAGAGGGAGTCACAGAGACAAGGAGGGGTGTAGGGGTCAGAGGGGGTCACAGAGACAGGAAGGGGTGTAGTGGTCAGAGGGGGTCACAGAGACAGGGAGGAGTGTAGGGGTCAGGGAGGATCACCCAGACAGGGAGGGGTGTTGGTGTCAGAGGGGGTCACAGAGACAGGGAGGAGTGTAGGGGTCAGAGGGGGTCACAGAAACAGGGAGGGTGCAGGGGTCAGAGGGGATCACAGAGACAGGGAGGGTGCAGGGGTCAGAGGGGGTCACAGAGACAGGGAGGGTGCAGGGGTCAGAGGGGGTCACAGAGACAGGGAGAATGCAGGGGTCAGAGGGGATCACAGAAATAGGGAGGGGTGTAGGGTTCAGAGGGGTTCACAGAGACAGGGAGGGGTGTAGGGGTCAGAGGGGGTCACAGAGACAGGGAGGGGTGTAGGAGTCAGAGGGGGTCACAGAGACAAGGAGGGGTGTAGGGGTCAGAAGGGGTCACAGAGACAGGGAGGATGTAGGGGTCAGAGGGGGTCACAGAGACAGGGAGGGGTGTAGGGTTCAGTGGGGGTCACAGAGACAGGGAGGGGTGTAGGAGTCAGAGGGGGTCACAGAGACAGGGAGGGGTGTAGGGCTCAGAGGGGGTCACAGAGACAGGGAGGATGTAGGGGTCAGAGGGGGTCACGGTGACAGGGAGGGTGCAGGGGCCTGAGGGGATCACAGAAATAGGGAGGGGTGTAGGGGTCAGAGGGGGTCACAGAGACAGGGCGGGGTGTAGGGGTCAGAGGGGGTCACAGAGACAGGGAGGGTCTAGGGGTCAGAGGGAGTCACAGAGACAAGGAGGGGTGTATGGGTCAGAGGGGGTCACAGAGACAGGGAGGTGTGTAGGAGTCAGAGGGGATCACAGAGAAAGGGAGGATGTAGGGGTCAGAGGGGGTCACAGAGACAGGGAGGGTGCAGGGGCCAGAGGGGGTCACAGAAACAGGGAGGGTGCAGGGGTCAGAGGGGGTCACAGAGACAAGGAGGGTGTAGGGGTCAGAGAGGGTCACAGAGACAGGGAGGCGTGTAGGGGTCAGGGAGGATCACCCAGACAGGGAGGGGTGTTGGTGTCAGAGGCGGTCACAGAGGCAGGGAGGAGTGTAGGGGTCAGAGGGGGTCACAGAGACAGGGAGGAGTATAGGGGTCAGAGGGGGTCACACAGATAAGGAGGGTGTAGGGGTCAGAGGGGGTCACAGAGACAGGAAGGGGTGCAGGGGCCAGAGGATGTCACAGAGACAGGGAGTATGTAGGGGTCAGAGGGGGTCACAGAGACAAGGAGGGTGTAGGGGTCAGAGGGGGTCACAGAGACAGGGAGGAGTGTAGGGGTCAGAGGGGGTCACAGAGACAGGGAGGAGTGTAGGGGTCAGAGGGGGTCACAGAGACAGGAAGGGGTGCAGGGGCCAGAGGATGTCACAGAGACAGGGAGGATGTAGGGGTCAGAGGGGGTCACAGAGACAAGGAGGCGTGTAGGGGTCAGAGGGGGTCACAGAGACAGGGAGAGGTGTAGGAGTCAGAGGGAGTCACAGAGACAAGGAGGGGTGTAGGGGTCAGAGGGGGTCACAGAGACAGGGAGGGGTGTAGGGGTCAGAGAGGGTCACAGAGACAGGGAGGAGTGTAGGGGTCAGGGAGGATCACCCAGACAGGGAGGGGTGTTGGTGTCAGAGGGGGTCACAGAGGCAGGGAGGAGTGTAGGGGTCAGAGGGGGTCACAGAGACAGGGAGGAGTATAGGGGTCAGAGGGGGTCACAGAGACAAGGAGGGTGTAGGGGTCAGAGGGGGTCACAGAGACAGGAAGGGGTGCAGGGGCCAGAGGATGTCACAGAGACAGGGAGTATGTAGGGGTCAGAGGGGGTCACAGAGACAAGGAGGGTGTAGGGGTCAGAGGGGGTCACAGAGACAGGGAGGAGTGTAGGGGTCAGAGGGGGTCACAGAGACAGGAAGGGGTGCAGGGGCCAGAGGATGTCACAGAGACAGGGAGGATGTAGGGGTCAGAGGGGGTCACAGAGACAAGGAGGGGTGTAGGGGTCAGAGGGGGTCACAGAGACAGGGAGAGGTGTAGGAGTCAAAGGGAGTCACAGAGACAAGGAGGGGTGTAGGGGTCAGAGGGGGTCACAGAGACAGGGAGGGGTGTAGGGGTCAGAGGGGGTCACAGAGACAGGGAGGAGTGTAGGGGTCAGGGAGGATCACCCAGACAGGGAGGGGTGTTGGTGTCAGAGGGGGTCGCAGAGGCAGGGAGGAGTGTAGGGGTCAGAGGGGGTCACAGAGACAGGGAGGAGTATAGGGGTTAGAGGGGGTCACAGAGACAGGGAGGATGTAGGGGTCAGAGGGGGTCACAGAGACAAGGAGGGTGTAGGTGTCAGAGGGGGTCACAGAGACAGGGAGGAGTGTAGGGGTCAGAGGGGGTCACAGAGACAGGAAGGGGTGCAGGGGCCAGAGGATGTCACAGAGACAAGGAGGGGTGTAGGGGTCAGAGGGGGTCACAGAGACAGGGAGAGGTGTAGGGGTCAGAGGGAGTCACAGAGACAAAGAGGGGTGTAAGGGTCAGAGGGGGTCACAGAGACAGGGAGGGGTGTAGGAGTCAGAGGGGATCACAGAGACAGGGAGGATGTAGGGGTCAGAGGGGGTCACAGAAACAGGGAGGGTGCAGGGGTCAGAGGGGATCACAGAGACAGGGAGGGTGCAGGGGTCAGAGGGGGTCACAGAGACAGGGAGGGTGCAGGGGTCAGAGGGGGTCACAGTGACAGGGAGGATGCAGGGGTCAGAGGGGATCACAGAAATAGGGAGGGGTGTAGGGGTCAGAGGGGGTCACAGAGACAGGGAGGATGTAGGGGTCAGAGGGGGTCACAGAGACAGGGAGGGGTGTAGGGTTCAGAGGGGGTCACAGAGACAGGGAGGGGTGTAGGGGTCAGAGGGGGTCACAGAGACAGGGAGGGGTGTAGGGGTCAGAGGGGGTCACAGAGACAGGGCGGGTTGTAGGGGTCAGAGGGGGTCACAGAGACTGATGGGTGTAGGGGTCAGAGGGGGTCACAGAAACAGGGAGGATGCAGGGGTCAGAGGGGATCACAGAAATAGGGAGGGGTGTAGGGGTCAGAGGGGGTCACAGAAACAGGGAGGGTGCAGGGGTCATACTGGAACACACAATGTTTAACGATGAGCTAGTTTTTCTCTGCTCGAGTGGCAGTCAGCTCTTGAATACCAATAATTGGAACAAAAATGACTCACAAATTGGCTGCACATCTCAGTGGAAGTATTAAACATTCCGGAAAGTGCCGGCTGCTTAGAATAATGGTTTAATATTCATTGATAGCAATCAGTTCCAGCACAAGCCTGATTCTGTCAATCTGTGCTGAGTAGCAGAGTGAATGGGAGTTTATCGCAAAGCACAAGGATTTCCTCAACAGAATCAAAGCCTTCATGTCCCGGGATTAATCACATTCCTATTAATTTCAAATTGCAACAAAGCCTTCAAATTCAAACCTCAAACATCAATTCATCACAGTCATACAGCACAGCGTTCCCTCCTCACCCACTCCCACAGCGCTCCCCCCTCGCCCCCTCCCACAGTGTTCCCTCCTCACTGTCCCCTCCCACAGCGTTCCCTCCTCAACCCCTCCCACAGTTCCCTCCTCACTGTCCCCTCCCACAGCGTTCCCTCCTCAACCCCTCCCACAGTTCCCTCCTCACTGTCCCCTCCCACAGCGTTCCCTCCTCAACCCCTCCCACAGTGTTCCCTCCTCACTGTCCCCTCCCACAGCGTTCCCTCCTCAACCCCTCCCACAGTTCCCTCCTCACTGTTCCCTCCCACAGCGTTCCCTCCTCAACCCCTCCCACAGTGTTCCCTCCTCACTGTCCCCTCCCACAGCGCTCCCTCCTCGCCCCCTCCCACAGTATTCCCTCCTCACCCCCACACAGTGCTCCCTCCTCAACCCCTCCCACAGTGTTCTCTCCTCACCCCCTCACACAGCGCTCCCTCCTCACCCACTCCCACAGCGCTCCCCCCTCGTCCCCTCCCACAGTGTTCCCTCCTCACTGTACCCTCCCACAGCGTTCCCTCCTCAACCCCTCCCACAGTGTTCCCTCCTCACCCCCTCACACAGTGCTCCCTCCTCGCCCCCTCCCACAGCATTCCCTCCTCACCCACTCCCACAGTGCTCCCCCCTCGCCCCCTCCCACAGTGTTCCCTCCTCACTGTCCCCTCCCACAGCGTTCCCTCCTCAACCCCTCCCACAGTTCCCTCCTCACTGTCCCCTCCCACAGCGTTCCCTCCTCAACCCCTCACAAAGTGCTCCCTCCTCAACCCCTCCCAGTGTTCCCTCCTCACCCACTCCCACAGTGTTCCCTCCTCAACCCCTCCCACAGGATTCCCTCCTCACTGTCCCCTCCCACAGCGTTCCCTCCTCAACCCCTCCCACAGTGTTCCCTCCTCACCCCCTCACACAGCGCTCCCTCCTCGCCCCCTCCCACAGCGCTCCCTCCTCAACCCCTCCCACAGCGTTCCCTCCTCACCCCCTCACACAGCGCTCCCCCCTCGCCCCCTCCCACAGTGTTCCCTCCTCACTGTCCCCTCCCACAGCGTTCCCTCCTCAACCCCTCCCAGTGTTCCCTCCTCACTGTCCCTCCCACAGTGTTCCCTCCTCACCCCCTCACACAGCGTTCTCTCCTCGCCCCCTCCCACAGCGTTCCCTCCTCAACCCCCCCCCACAGTGTTCCCTCCTCACCCCCTCACACAGCGTTCCCTCCTCGCCCCGTCCCACAGCGTTCCCTCCTCGTCCCCTCCCACAGCGTTCCCTCCTCAACCCCTCCCACAGTGTTCTCTCCTCAACCCCTCCCACAGTGTTCCCTCCTCACCCCTCACACAGTGCTCCCTCCTCAACCCCTCCCACAGTGTTCCCTCCTCACCCCCTCCCACAGTGTTCCCTCCTCACTGTCCCCTCCCACAGCGTTCCCTCCTCAACCCCTCCCACAGTGTTCCCTCCTCACCCCTCCCACAACGTTCCCTCCTCACCCCTCCCACAGCGTTCCCTCCTCACCCCTCCCACAACGTTCCCTCCTCACCCCTCCCACAGTGTTCTCTCCTCAACCCCTCCCACAGTGTTCCCTCCTCACTCCCTTACACAGTGTTCCCTCCTCACCCCTCACACAGTGTTCCCTCCTCACCCCTCCCACAGTGTTCTCTCCTCAACCCCTCCCACAGCGTTCCCTCCTCATCTCCTTCCACAACGTTCCCTCCTCACCGTCCCCTCCCACAGTATTCCCACCTCATCGTCCCCTCCCACAGTATTCCCACCTCATCGTCCCCTCCCACAGTATTCCCACCTCACCCGCTCTCACAATGTTCTCTCCGCAATGTCCCTCCTGCAGCATTTTCTCCTCACCCCACCCACAGTGTTCCCTCCACACCCCCTCCCACAGAGTACACTCCTCACCATCCCCTCCCATGGCGTTCCCTCCTCAACCCCTCCCACAATGTTCCCTCCTCACCCCTCCCGCAGCGTTCCCTCCTCAACATCCCCACCCACAGCGTTCCCCCTCACCCCCTCCCAGTTTTCCCTCCTCACTGTCCCCTCCCACAGTTCCCACCTCATCCCCTCCCACAGTATTCCCTTCTCAACCCTCTCTCAGTGTTCCCTCCTCACCCCACCACAGCTCTCGTTCCTCACCCCTCCCACAGCGTTCCCTCCTCACCCCCTTCCACAGCGTTCCCTCCTCACCCCCTCCCACAGCGTTGCCTTCCCACCCCCTCCCACAGAAGTCCCCCCTCACTCCCTTCCACAGCATTACCCTCCTCACTGTCCCATCCCACAGTGATCCCTCATCAACCTCTCCCACAGCATTCCCTCCTCAACCCCTCCCACAGAGCTCCTTCCTCACCCCCTCCCACAGTGTTCTCTCCTCAGCGTCCCCTCCCACAATGTTTCCTCCTCACCCCCTCCCACAGCTCCTCTTTCAAACCTCCTCCCACAGTGTTCCCTCCTCACCGTCCCTCCCACAGTGTTCCCTCCTCAACCCCTACCACAGTGTTCCCTCCTCACCATCTCCCACAGCGTTCGCTCCTCAAAGTCCCCACCCACAGCGTTCCTCCTCACCCCCTCCCACAGATTTCCCTCCTCACCATCCCCTCCCACAGTGTTCCCACCTCATCCCCTCCCACAGTATTCCCTCCTCATCCCCTCGCACAACGTTCCCTCCTCACTGTCCCTCCTGCAGCATTTTCTCCTCTCCCCACCCACAGTGTTCCCTCCACACCCCCTCCCACAGAGTTCACTCCTCACCATCCCCTCCCACGGCGTTCCCTCCTCACCCCCTCCCACTGCACTCCCTCCTCACTCCCTCCCACAGCGTTCCCTCCTCACCCCCTCCCACTGCACTCCCTCCTCACTCCCTCCCACAGCATTCCCTCCTCACCCCCTCCCACAGTGTTCCCACCTCACCGTCCCCTCCCACAACATTCCATCCTCACCCCCTCCCACAGCTCTCCCTCCTCACTCCCTCCCACAGCGTTCCCTCCTCACCCCCTCCCACAGCGTTCCCTCCTCACCCCCTCCCACAGTGTTTCCTCCTCACCCGCTCCCACAGTGTTCCCTCCTCACCCCCTCCCACAGCGTTCCCTCCTCACCCCCTCCCACAGTGTTCCCTCCTCATCCCCTCCCACTGTGTTCCCTCCTCACCGTCCCTCCCACAGTTTTCCCTCCTCACCGTCCCCTCCCACAGTGTTCCCTCCTCATTGTCCCCTCCCAGTTTTCCCTCCTCAACCCCTCCCACAGCGTTCCCTCCTCACCGTCCCCTCCCACAGTGTTCCCTCCTCATTGTCCCCTCCCACAGTTTTCCCTCCTCAACCCCTCCCACAGCACTCCCTCCTCACCGTCCCCTCCCACAGCGATCCCTCCTCTCTCCCTCCCACAGCGTTCCCTCTTCACCCCCTCGCACAGCACTCCCTCCTCACCCCCTCCCACAGCGTTCCCTCCTCACCCCCTCCCACAGCGTTCCCTCCTCACTTCCTCCCACAGTATCCCTTTCCCCCTCCCACAGCACACCACTCCCTGTGGATTGTTCTGCTGAAATTGAAAACTGCAGGTTTAACTCTCTCAGACTTGTTTAACGAGAGATCCGTTGAAAATAATGAGGTTATTAAAAGCCGCACGTGAGGTAATTGTATTGCTTCATATCCTTGGGGATCTCTAGAAATTTATAGATTTTAACAAAATTGCAGCAATTTATTCAGTCAAGTTTGGTATTCTGCCTTTTCCCTTCAAAAGTTTGTCAATGTTCGGTGCAGAGAACACCCAGCTCAGGGGGGACAAAGGGTCAGTCAGCGGGGGAGAATTTCCTGCGGGGTTGACAGGGATAGGGAGGGCGGGAGATAATGCCGGAGCTCAGGGTACCAGGCACGAAGGACAATGGTGGAGCAGAATGACTGTTGCTGGACCTGATGGAATGCACCTTCGGAAGGAAGTAGCTGGAGAGACTGCAGAGGCATTGACGATGATCTTTCAAGAATTGATAGATTCTCGCATTGTACCGTATGACTGGATAATTGCAAATTTTACTCCGCCATTTAAGAAGGGTGGGAGGCAGCGGAAAGGAAACTATAGACCTGTTAGCCTG
Organism: Mobula hypostoma; assembly: GCF_963921235.1. Classification (NCBI taxonomy): domain Eukaryota; kingdom Metazoa; phylum Chordata; class Chondrichthyes; order Myliobatiformes; family Myliobatidae; genus Mobula; species Mobula hypostoma. The sequence goes on from NW_026948132.1 coordinate 178,382, forward strand.
ACGTCAGTGGTTGGGAGGGTTTTTTTTTATTATTAAATGCAATCATGAACAATAACCAGATCAGAAATGCTGATCAAGTCAAGTAGTTCCCAAAGAGAACTCTGATAGTCCACTGCTAACCATCTGAAGTTGGAATTGATTGTTAGGGATGAGATTACAGAGTACCTGGAGGCACATGACAAGATAGGCCAAAGCCAGCAAGGTTTCCTGAAAGGAAAATCCTGCCTGACAAACCACCTGCAATTTTTTGAGGAAAGTACAAGTAGGGTAAACAAAGGAGATGCAGTCGTGTGGTGTACTTGGATTTTCAGAAGGCCTTTGACAGGGTGCCGCACATGAGGCTGCTTAGCAAGAGCCCATGGAATTACAGGGAAGTAACTAGCATGGGTGGAGCATTGGCTGGTCGGAACAAAACAGAGAGTGGGAATAAAGGGATCCTATTCTGGCTGGCTGCCGGTTACCAGTGGAGTTCCACAGGGGTCGGTGTTGGCACCGTTACATTTTACGATGTATGTCAGTGATTTGGACCAAGGTATTAATGGATTTGCAGCTAAATTTGCCAATGATACAAAGATAGGTGGAGAAGCGGGTAGTGTTGAGGAAACAGAGAATCGACAGAGAGACTTAGTTCAGAGGAATGGGCAATGAAATGGCAAATGAATTACAATGTTGTAAAGTGTATGGTTACACACTTTGGTGGAAGAAACAAACGGGCAGACTATTATTTAGATGGAGAGAGAATTCAAAATGCACGCATGCAAAGGGACTTGGGAGTCTTTGTGCAAGATACCCTAAAGGTTAACCGCAAACACAAGGAATTCTGCAGATGCTGGACATTCAAGCAACACACATCAAAGTTGCTGATGAACGCAGCAGGCCAGGCAGCATCTCTAGGAAAAACTTAAAAAGACTTCTCTCACTTCCACTAATACCCCACCTCCCCCTCGTAAACATTGACTTCTCTAACTTCCACTAATGCCCCACCTCTCCCTCGTACCCCATCTGTTATTTATTTATATATACACATTCTTTCTCTCACTCTCCCTTTTCTCCCTCTGTCCCTCTGACTATACCCCTCGCCCCTCCCTCTTTCCTTCTCCATGGGCCTCCTGTCCCATGATCCTCTCGTATCCCTTTTGCCCATCACCTGTCCAGCTCTTGGCTCCATCCCTCCCTCTCCTGTCTTCTCCTATCATTTTGGATCTCCCCCTCCCCCTCCAACTTTCAAATCCCTTACTCACTCTTCCTTCAGTTAGTCCTGACGAAGGGTCTCGGCCCGAAACGTCGACTGCGCCTCTTCCTATAGATGCTGCCTGGCCTGCTGCGTTCACCAGCAACTTTGATGTGTGTTGCCGAAAGGTTAACCTCCAGGTTGAATCGGTTATGAAGAAGGAGAATGCAAAGTTGGGATTCATTTCTAGAGGTATAGAATATAATGGTATGCTGGCATTTATAGCGAGAGGATTCGAGTACAGGAGCAGGGAGGTACTACTGCAGTTGTACAAGGCCTTGGTGAGACCACACCTGGAGTATTGTGTGCAGTTTTGGTCCCCTAATCTGAGGAAAGACATCTTTGCCATAGAGGGAGTACAAAGAAGGTTCACCAGATTGATTCCTGGGATGGCAGGACTTTCATATGAAGAAAGACTGGATGAACTGGGCTTGTACTCGTTGGAATTTAGAAGATTGAGGGGGGATCTGATTGAAACGTATAAGATCCTAAAGGGATTGGACAGGCTAGATGCAGGAAGATTGTTCCCGATGTTGGGGAAGTCCAGAACGAGGGGTCACAGTTTGAGGATAGAGGGGAAGCCTTTTAGGACCGAGATTAGGAAAAACTTCTTCACACAGAGAGTGGTGAATCTGTGGAATTCTCTGCCACAGCAAACTGTTGAGGCCAGTTCATTGGCTGTATTTAAGAGGGAGTTAGATATGGCCCTTGTGGCTACAGGGGTCAGGGGGTATGGAGGGAAGGCTGGGGCGGGGTTCTGAGTTGGATGATCAGCCATGATCATAATAAATGGCAGTGCAGGCTCGAAGGGCCGAATGGCCTACTCCTACACCTATTTTCTATGTTTCTATGTCTCTATAAGAGCAGGGATGTAATGTTGAGGCTCTTTAAGGCACTCATGAGACTACACTTGGAGTATTGTGTGCAGTTTTGGGCTCCTTATTTTAGAAAGGGCAGCCCCATCTTCGTTTGAAAGACGTTTGCAAGAGAGACGTGAAGTCACTGAAAGTGAACGTCGAGAGGTGGGAGGACATCACAAGCGATCGCTCTCACTGGAGGCTGGAACTACGCAGAGGTCTGAAAAGAGGAGAAGAGAAGCTGAAGAAAAGCGCACTCGTTGGGAAAACAGCACCAAGACAACACTGGAGGACAGCGCCTTCGAGTGCAGTCACTGCAGCCGAGACTGTCACTCCCGTGTGGGCCTCTACAGCCACAACAGACACTGCTCTAACACAGACTGAAGCGAGACTTTCCAGGAGCAGATCCCTGGTCTCGCGAGACTAACGGATGCCACCACCACTGACATTGGAGAGGGTTCAGAGAAGATTCATGAGATTGATTCCAGGAATGTCAGGCAGCTCTTGGAGAATGAGGGGGAATCTCATAAAAACATTCCATATATTAAAAGGCCTGAACAGATTAGAAACATAGAAACGTAGAAACACAGAAACATAGAAAATAGGTGGAGTAGGCCATTCGGCCCTTCGAGCCTGCACCGCCATTCAGTATGATCATGGCTGATCATCCAACTCAGAACCCTGCCCCAGCCTTCCCTCCATACCCCCTGACCCCCGTAGCCACAAGGGCCATATCTAACTCCCTCTTAAATATAGCCAATGAACTGGCCTCAACTGTTTCCTGTGGCAGAGAATTCCACAGATTCACCACTCTCTGTGTGAAGAAGTTTTTCCTAATCTCGGTCCTAAAAGGCTTCCCCTTTATCCTTAAACTGTGACCCCTCGTTCTGGACTTCCCCAACATCGGGAACAATCTTCCTGCATCTAGCCTGTCCAATCCCTTTAGGATTTTATATGTTTCAATCAGATCCCCCCTCAATCTTCTAAATTCTAACGAGTATAAGCCTAGTTCATCCAGTCTTTCATCATATGAAAGTCCTGCCATCCCAGGAATCAATCTGGTGAACCTTCTTTGTACTCCCTCGATGGCAAGGATGTCTTTCCTCAGATTAGGGGACCAAAACTGCACACAACACTCCAGGTGTGGTCTCACCAAGGCCTTGTACAACTGCAGTAGTACCTCCCTGCTCCTGTACTCGAATCCTCTTGTTATAAATGCCAGCATACCATTCGCCTTTTTCACCGCCTGCTGTACCTGCATGCCCACTTTCAATGACTGGTGTATAATGACACCCAGGCCTCGTTGCACCTCCCCTTTTCCTAATCGGCCACCATTCAGATAATAATCTGTTTTCCTGTTTTTGCCACCAAAGTGGATAACTTCACATTTATCCACGTTAAATTGCATCTGCCATGAATTTGCCCACTCACCTAACCTATCCAAGTCACCCTGCATCCTCTTAGCATCCTCACAGCTAACACTGCCACCCAGCTTCGTGTCATCCGCAAACTTGGAGATGCTGCATTTAATTCCCTCATCCACGTCATTAATATATATTGTAAACAACTGGGGTCCCAGCACTGAGCCTTGCGGTACCCCACTAATCACTGCCTGCCATTCTGAAAAGGTCCCATTTATTCCCACTCTTTGCTTCCTATCTGCCAACCAATTCTCTATCACCATCAATACCTTATCCCCAATACCCTGTGCTTTAAGTTTGCACACTAATCTCCTGTGTGGGACCTTGTCAAAAGCCTTTTGAAAATCCAAATATACCACATCCACTGGTTCTCCCCTATCCACTCTACTAGTTACATCCTCAAAAAATTCTGTGAGATTCGTCAGACATGATTTTCCTTTCACAAATCCATGCTGACTTTGTCCGATCATTTCACCGCTTTCCAAATGTGCTGTTATCACATCTTTGATAACTGACTCTAGCAGTTTCCCCACCACCGATGTTAGGCTAACCGGTTTATAATTCCCTGGTTTCCCTCTCCCTCCTTTTTTAAAAAGTGGGGTTACATTAGCCACCCTCCAATCCTCAGGAACTAGTCCAGAATCTAAAGAGTTGTGAAAAATTATCACTAATGCATCCACTATTTCTTGGGCTACTTCCTTAAGCACTCTGGGATGCAGACCATCTAGCCCTGGGGATTTACCTGCCTTTAATCCCTTCAATTTTCCTAACACCACTTCCCTACTAACATGTATTTCCCTCAGTTCCTCCATCTCACTAAACCCTCTGTCCCCTACTATTTCCGGAAGATTATTTATGTCCTCCTTAGTGAAGACAGAACCAAAGTAGTTATTCAATTGGTCTGCCATGTCCTTGTTCCCCATAATCAATTCACCTGTTTCTGTCTGTAAGGGGCCTACATTTGTCTTAACCAATCTTTTTCTTTTCACATACCTATAAAAGCTTTTACAGTCAGTTTTTATGTTCCCTGCCAGTTTTCTCTCATAATCTTTTTTTCCCTTTCCTAATTAAGCCCTTTGTCCTCCTCTGCTGGACTCTGAATTTCTCCCAGTCCTCAGGTGAGCCGCTTTTTCTGGCTAATTTGTATGCTTCTTCTTTGGAATTGATACTATCCCTAATTTCCCTTGTCAGCCACAGGTACACTACCTTCCCTGATTTATTCTTTTGCCAAACTGGGATGAACAATTGTTGTAGTTCATCCATGCAACCTTTAAATGCTTGCCATTGCATATCCACCGTCAACCCTTTAAGTGTCATTTGCCAGTCTATCTTAGCTAATTCACGTCTCATAACTTCAAAGTTACCCTTCTTTAAGTTCAGAACCTTTGTTTCTGAATTAACTATGTCACTCTCCGTCCTAATGAAGAATTCCACCATATTATGGTCACCCTTACCCAAGGGGCCTCTCACGATAAGATTGCTAATTAACCCTTCCTCATTGCTCAATACCCAATCTAGAATGGCCTGCTCTCTAGTTGGTTCCTTGACATGTTGGTTCAAAAAATTCATCCCTCATACATTCCAAGAAATCCTCTCCCTCAGCACCCTTACCAATTTGCTTCACCCAATCTAAATGTAGATTGAAGTCACCCATTATAACTGCTGTTCCTTTATTGCACGCATTTCTAATTACCTGTTTAATGCCATTCCCAACCTCACTACTACTGTTAGGTGGCCTGTACACAACTCCCACCAGCGTTTTCTGCCCCTTAGTGTTATGCAGCTCTACCCATATCGATTTCACATCCTTCCGGCTAATGTCCTTCCTTTCTATTGCGTTAATCTCCTCTCTGACCAGCAATGCTACCCTACCTCCTTTTCTTTCATGTCTATCCCTCCTGAATATTGAATATCCCTGAATGTTGAGCTCCCATCCTTGGTCACCCTGGAGCCACGTCTCTGTGATCCCAACTATATCATACTCATTAATAACAATCTACACTTTTAATTCATCCACCTTGTTACGAATGCTCCTTGCATTGACACACAAAGCCTTCAGGCTTGCTTTTACAACACTCTTGGCCCTTATACAATTAGATATGGCAAGAGGGTGTGACTTCAGGATTGAAGGACGTCCATTTAGAACTGAGATGCGGAGAAATTACTTTAGTCAGAGGGTGGTAAATCTGTGAAATTAGTTGCCATGAGCGACTGTGGAGGCCAAGTCATTGGGTGCATCTAAGGCAGAGATAGATAGGTTCTTGATTAGCCAGGGCATCAAAGGGTATGGGGTGAAGGGAGGGGAGTGGAGATGACTGAAAGAATTGGATCAGCCCGAGATTGAATGGTGGAACAGAATCGATGGGCCGAATGGCCTACTTCTGCTCCTATATCTTATGGTCTTATGAAATAGCAAGAGGCGGCTGCAGTGAAGGGTGAGGGTGGGCGGAAGGGAGAAGGATGGAGATCGAGGAGGAACATAGAGGTCATGAAGACAGGAGAAGCATAGAGGTCACAGAGATGGGGAGGGGTGTAGGGGTCACAGAGACAGGAGGGGTGTAGGGGTCACAGAGATGGGGAGCGGTGTAGGGGGTCACAGAGATGGGAGGGGTGTAGGGGGTCACAGAGATGGGCGGGGTGTAGGGGTCACAGAGACGGGGAGGGGTGCAGGGGGTCACGAAGACGGGGAAGGGTGTAGGGATCACGGAGACGGGGAGGAGTGCGGGGGTCACAGACGGGGAGGGGTTTAGGGGTCACAGAGACGGGGAGGGGTGCAGGGGGTCACAGAGACAAGGAGTGGTGTAGGGGGTCACAGAGATGGGAAGGGTATAGGGGGTCACAGACGAGGAGGGCTGTAGGGGTCACAGAGATGGGAAGGGGTGTGGGGGGGTCACGGAGACAGGGAGGGGTGCAGGGTGTCACAGAGACAGGGAGTGGTGTAGGGGTTCACAGAGACGGGGCGGGGTGTGGGTGTCACAGAAGGGGAGGGGCGTAGGGGATCACAGAGATGGAGATGGGTGTAGGGGGTCACAGTGACTGGGAGCAGTATGTTTATGATCTCCCTAGATCTCCTCCAAGGGATTTGGACATCTTTCCCGGAATCTATTTCACTTCATGTTAGCTGTCGTGTCCTCTCTGCAGATGATCTGTCATTTTATACACACACCCGTACTGATCTTGTCAAAGACTGGAACAATTCCTGTTATTTATGGTTTAATACAGACTCATTTCACAGACTAATAGGGTTGTAAAGGAATTTAAATCCTGAATAATCTTTCACAATTTACTGAAAACTCCATCTATTCTCAAGCATTGCTGTGTGTTAATTCTGGATTCATTGGCACCGTACCTGAATGACAACACTTGTATCATTTCCATCAGACCAGTGGACATTTATCACTCCTCCCCCTCCTGCACCCACTCCACCCCAGGAGTACGTGGGAATGAGCTGTCGTGGTCCGTGTGGGATACGGGCTGTCATAGGGACAAAGTCTCGGTGCTGAGACCTGGTATCAGTGAAGGAATGGCTGGTAGATTTCACGTGGAGACAACAAAAAGGGGAACTGACGAGTGGTAGCCCTCAACTGGCCTCGTCTTTCTGGGAGAGGTGGGGCATTGGGGGAGAGCTGTCCAATCAAGTAACCGTGGGGCAGTAGATGATGCCCACTGCCGCCAGTGGTGGAGAAAAGAGGTGTGGTGGGCAATTGAGCAGGCTGCTCTATCCCAGAGTTTGGAATTACCAGGGAAGTGGGGAGTGTCCCATCACACTCCTGACATGTAGTTGGGAAACAGGTAATGTGGCAGATGTGGAGTGCATGGACTAACCCCACCCAGGGAAGTGGGAATGGTCCCACCACACTCCTGACCATTGGATGAGGGGGGACAGGTAATGTGGCGGATGTGGAGTGCATGGACTAACCCCACCCAGGGAAGTGGGAATGGTCCCACCACACTCCTGACCAGTGGATGAGGGGGGACAGGTAATGTGGCGGATGTGGATTGCATGGATTTTAGGAGTCTAACTTATGGATGAGCAGCCTTGTTCTCCATAACTAATTAATTATGGTCACTGGTCCCAATGTGTTACTGGCCCTGCCTAGTTTCCCAAGAGGAAGTGGCTTTCGCCCTCTCACTGATAGGAACAGCTACACACCGACTGAGAAATTAGTCGTTGTTCAAGTCCCACCACCCTGATCCAACGTGATTGTAATGAAGACATCTGTCCACTGAGGGAGCGATGATGAATCCCTCACAGAGCTGGGTGAACTCCGAGTCTCTCAGAACTCCCAGAGCAACGTCCAGAGAGCACCTTTTGAGAAGCTAGTCAAGGGCAAGGGAAGGGAACAGATGGCTTCACTGGGAGAGGGCCAGTGGGCTGAATGTCCTCTCTGTCCCATGAGAATTTGTACAGACTCTTTCGAGGTCATAAGGGCTTTGGTGTATCAGATTTATGGGAATGACTTCAGGGATGGAGACAGAGAGAGAGAGAGAGCAGAAAAGGCTGGGTTTGCTTTTGGAGGAAATGAGGTAGTAATTGGGGTGGCAGAGTAGGGTAGCGGTTAGCATAACACTTTACAGCACCAGTGGCCCGGGTTCAATTCCCATCGCTGTCCGGAAGGAGTTCGTACGTTCTCTCCATGACCACATAGATTTCCTCCAGGTGCTCCAGTGTCCTCCCATAACTCAAAGGAGTACCAGTTGGTCATTGTGAATTGTCCCGTCATTAGGCCAGGGTTAAATGGGGTTTCCTGGACAGCACGGCTCTTTGGCCAGAAGGGCCTGTCCATACCCTCTCTCTAAATAAATGAAATAAACTGGTTTATTATTGTCACGTGCACCAGCATAGAGTAAGAAACCTTTGTCTGTGTGACGTTTGGATAGATCATTCCATGCATCGGGGGAGTTCAAAAGGAAAACGCACAGAAAGCGCAGCACAGGTGCGAGGGGAACAACAAATTGATTGGAATTGGTTTATTATTCATTATTATTGATTGGAATTGGAATTGGTTTATTATTAATTATTAATTGGAATTGGCATTGGTTTATTGTTAATTATTATTAATTGGAATTGGCAATGGTTTATTACTAACAGTCTCACGTACCAAGACCCAGTGAAGAGCTTGTCCTGCATCCTGTTCATACAGACCAGATCATTACACTGCGTATTGGTGTAAAACAAGTTACATGTTGTATCCTGCAAGGCATTCTTCACTGACAAGCCCCTACCCTCTGATTCTGTGTGGTACAATAAATACAGAATGAAGTGTAACAGCCACAGAGGAAGTGCCGTGCAGGTAGGCAAGGTCATAACGAGGTAGATCGTGAGGTGCAAACCCATCTTATCAAGAATCATAATCAGAATCAGGTTTATTATCACCGTCACGTGTCATGAAATTTATTAACTTAGCAGCAGCAGTTCAATGCAATACATAATATATAAGAGAAAAAAATAAAATAAATGAAATCAAAATAATAATTATTAATAAATAAATAAATCAATCAATCAAGAAGACCATCCCAAATTTGTATTACACCAGGGCAGAAACTGCCCGTGAGCCTGCTGGCTTTTGAAATTTCTGCCTGATACGAGGGGGCAGGAAAGACATTGCCCCTGGTAGGTGGGGTATTTAATTCTGGCGGCTGCTTTACTGAGGCAGTGGGAAGTGTGGACAGGTTCTATGGATGGGAGACTGGATTCTCTGCTGTACTGAATTGTCATTGACTCTCTGACGAAGGGGAGACTGCTTTCTGTGATGTACTGAGTTGTGTCCATGGCCCTCTGATGGAGGGGAGACTGTTTATTTTTGGGTACTGAGTTGTCGGTAACTCTCTGGTAAAGAGGAGATTGGTTTCTGTGATGTACGAGGTTGTGTCGGTAACAGTCTGATGGAGAGGAGACTGGTTTCCGTGATGTACTGAGTGGTGACGATCACTCTCAGATGGAGGGGAGACTGGTTTTTTTAGTGTACTAAGTTGTCAGTAACTCTCTGATGGAGTGGAGACTGGTTTCTCTGATGTACTGAGTTGTCAGTAACTCTCTGATGGAGGGGAGACGGGTTTCTGTGATGTACTGCGTTGTTAGTAACTCCCTGATGGAGGGGAGACTGGTTTCTGTGATGTACTGAGTTGCGTCAGTAACTCTCTGAATGAGGGGAGACTGGTTTCTGTGATGTACTGAGTTGTCAGCAACTCTCTGATGGAGGGGAGACGGGTTTCTGTGATATACTGAGTTGTGGCGGTAACTCTCTGTTGCAGGGGAGACTGGTTTCTACGATGTAATGAGTTCTGTCAGTAACTCTGTGATGGAGGGGAGACTGGTTTCTGTGATGTATGAGTTGTCAGTAACTCTCTGATAGAGAGGAGACTGGTTTCTGTGATATACTGAGTTGTGTCGGTAATCTCTCTGATGGAGGGGAGACTGCTTTCTGTGATGTAATGAGTTGTGTTGGTAACTCTCTGATGGAGGGGAGACTGTTTTTTTTTTGTGTACTGAGTTGTCGGTAACTCTCTGGTAAAGAGGAGGCTGGTTTCTGTGATATACTGAGTTGTGTCCATCACTCTCCAATGGAGGGGAGACTGTTTTTTTTTGTGTACTGAGTTGTCGGTAACACTCTGGTAAAGAGGAGATTGGTTTCTGTGATGTACTGGGTTGTGTCGGTAACTCTCTGATGAAGGGGAGACTAGTTTCTGTGATTTACTGAGCTGTTATTGACTCTCTGATGGAGGGGAGACTGGTTTCTGTGATGTACTGAGTTGACAGTTACTCTCTGCTGGAGGGGAGACTGGTTTTTGTGATGTACTAAGCTGTAAGTAACTCTCTGACGGAGGGGAGACTGGTTTCTGCGATGTACTCAGTTCTGTCATTAACTCTCTGATGGAGGGGAGACTGGTTTCTGTGATCTACTGAGTTGTCAGTAACTCTCTGATGGAGGGGAGACGGGTTTCTGTGATCTACTGAGTTGTCAGTAACTCTCTGATGGAGGGGAGACGGGTTTCTGTGATCTACTGAGTTGTCGGTAACTCTCTGATGGAGGGGAGACTGGTTCCTGTGATGTACTGGGTTGTGTCGGTGACTCTCTGATGGAGGGGAGACTGTTTTTTTTTGTCTACTGAGTTGTCGGTAACTCTCTGGTAAAGAGGAGGCTGGTTTCTGTGATGTACTGAGTTGTCAGTAACTCTCTGATTAGGGGAGACTGGTTTCTGTAATGTACTGAGTTGTGTCAGTTACACTCTGATGGAGGGGAGACTGGTTTCTGTGACGTACTGAGTTGTGTCCAACACTCTCCGATGGAGGGGATACTGTTTTTTTTTTGTCTACTGAGTTGTCGGTAACTCTCTGGTAAAGAGGAGGCTGGTTTCTGTGATGTACTAGCTTGTGTCGGTAACTCTCTGATGGAGGGGAGACTGCTTTCTGTGATGTACTAAGCTGTAAGTAACTCTCTGATGGAGGGGAGACTGGATTCTGTGATGTACTGAGTTGTCAGTAACTCTCTGATGGAGTGGTGACTGGTTTCTGTGAGGTACTGAGTTCTGTCAGTAACTCTCTGATGGAGGGGAGACTGGTTTCTCGGATGTACTGAGTTGTGTCCATCACCTTCTAATGGAGGGGAGACAGTTTTTTTTTGTGTACTGAGTTCTCGGTAACTCTCTGGTAAAGAGGAGATTGGTTTCTGTGATGTACTGGGTTGTGTCGGTAACTCTCTGATGGAGGGGAGACTGGTTTCTGTGATGTACTGACTTATCAGTAACTAACTGATCTGGGGAGACTGGTTTCTGTGATGTACTCAGTTGTGTCGGTAACTTTCTGTTGGAGGGGAGACTGGTTTCTGTGATGTATGAGTTCTGTCAGTAACTCACTGATGGAGGGGAAACTGATTTTTGTGCTATACTGAGTTGTCAGTAACTCTCTGATGGAAGGGAGGCTGGTTTCTGTGATGTACTGAACTGAGCCGGTAACTCTCTGATGGAGGGGTGACTGGTTTCTGTGATGTACTTAGTTGTCAGTAACTCTCTGTTGCAGGGGAGACTGGTTTCTGTGATGTACTTAGTTGTGTCGGTAACTCTGTGTTGCAGGGGAGACTGGTTTCTGTGATGTACTGAGTTCTCATTGACTCTCTGATGGAGTGGTGACTGGTTTCTGTGATGTACTGAGTTCTGTCAGTAACTCTCTGATGGAGGGGAGACTGGTTTCTCTGATGTACTGAGTTGTGTCCATCACCTTGTAATGGAGGGGAGACTTTTTTTTTGTATACTGAGTTGTCGGTAACTCTCTGGTAAAGAGGAGGCTGGTTTCTGTGATGTACCAGCTTGTGTCGGTAACTCTCTGATGGAGGGGAGACTGCTTTGTGTGATGTACTAAGTGTCAGTAACTCTCTGATGGAGTGGTGACTGGTTTCTGTGATGTACTGAGTTCTGTCAGTAACTCTCTGATGGAGGGGAGACTGGTTTAGTGATGTACTGAGTTGTCAGTAACTCTCTGATGGAGGGGAGACTGGTTTCCGTAATGTACTGTGTTGAGTCAGTTACACTCTGATGGAGGGGAGACTAGTTTCGGTGATGTACTAAGTTGTCAGTAACTCTCTGATGGAGGGGAGACTGGTTTCTGCGATGTACTGAGTTGTCAGTAACTCTCTGATGGAGTGGTGACTGGTTTCTGTGATGTACTGAGTTCTGTCAGTAACTCTCTGATGGAGGGGAGACTGGTTTCTCTGATGTACTGAGTTGTGTCCATCACCTTCTAATGGAGGGCAGACAGTTTTTTTTGTGTACTGAGTTCTCGGTAACTCTCTGGTAAAGAGGAGATTGGTTTCTGTGATGTACTGGGTTGTGTCGGTAACTCTCTGATGGAGGGGAGACTGGTTTCTGTGATGTACTGACTTATCAGTAACTAACTGATCTGGGGAGACTGGTTTCTGTGATGTACTCAGTTGTGTCGGTAACTTTCTGATGGAGGGGAGACTGGTTTCTGTGATGTAATGAGTTGTCAGTAACTCACTGATGGAGGGGAAACTGATTTTTGTGCTATACTGAGTTGTCAGTAACTCTCTGATGGAGGAGACACTGATTTCTGTGACGTACTGGGTTGTGTCGGTAGCTCTCTGATGGAGGGGTGACTGGTTTCTGTGATGTACTCAGTTCTGTCAGTAACTCTCTAATAGAGGGGAAACTGGTTTCTGTGATTTACTGAGTTGTCATTGACTCTCTGATTGAGGGGAAACTGGTTTCTGTAAGGTACTGTGTTGAGTCAGTTACACTCTGATGGAGGGGAGACTAGTTTCTGTGATGTACTGAGTTGTCAGTAACTCTCTGATGGAGGGGAGACTGGTTTCTGTGATCTACTGAGTTGTCAGTAACTCTCTGATGGAGGGAAGATTCGTTTCTCTGATGTACTGAGTTGTCAGTAACTCCCTGATGGAAGGGAGACTGGTTTCATTGATGTGCTGAGTTGTGTCATTCACACTCTGTTGCAGGGGAGACTGGTTCCTGTGATGTAATGAGTTGTGTCCATCAGCCTCTGATGGAGGGGAGACTCGTTTTTTTTTGTGTACTGAATTCTCGGTAACTCTTTGGTAAAGAGGAGATTGGTTTCTGTGATCTACTGGGCTGTGTCTGTAACTCTGTGATGGAGTGGAGACTGGTTTCTGCGATGTACTCACGTCTGTCATTAACTCTCTGATGTTGGGGAGACTGGTTTCTGTGATGTACTGAGTTCTGTCAGTAACTCTCTGATGGAGGGGAGACTGGTTTCTCTGATGTACTGAGTTGTGTCCATCACCTTTTAATGGAGGGGAGACAGTTTTTTTTGTGTACTGAGTTCTCGGTAACTCTCTGGTAAAGAGGAGATTGGTTTCTGTGATGTACTGGGTTGTGTCGGTAACTCTCTGATGGAGGGGAGACTGGTTTCTGTGATCTAGTGAGTTGTCAGTAACTCTCTGATGGAGGGGAGACTGGTTTCTGTAATGTAATGAGTTGTCATTGACTCTTTGATGGAGGGGAGACTGGTTTCTGTGATCTACTGAGTTGTGTCATGAACTCTCTGTTGAAGTGGAGACTGGTTTCTGTGATGTACTGAGTTGTGTCCATCACTCTCCGATGGAGGGGATACTGTTTTTTTTTTGTCTACTGAGTTGTCGGTAACTCTCTGGTAAAGAGGAGATTGGTTTCTGTGATGTACTGGGTTGTGCCACTAACTCTCTGAAGAAGGGGAGACTGCTTTCTGTGATGTACTAAGTTGTAAGTAACTCTCTGATGGAGGGGAGACTGGTTTCTGCGATGTACTGAGTTGTCAGTAACTCTCTGATGGAGTGGTGACTGGTTTCTGTGATGTACTGAGTTCTGTCAGTAACTCTCTGATGGAGGGGAGACTGGTTTCTCTGATGTACTGAGTTGTGTCCATCACCTTCTAATGGCGGGCAGACAGTTTTTTTTGTGTACTGAGTTCTCGGTAACTCTCTGGTAAAGAGGAGATTGGTTTCTGTGATGTACTGGGTTGTGTCGGTAACTCTCTGATGGAGGGGAGACTGGTTTCTGCGATGTACTCAGTTCTGTCATTGACTCTCTGATGGAGGGGAGACTGGTTTCTGTGATGTACTGAGTTGTGTCCGTCACTCTCTGCTGGAGGGGAGTATGGTTTCTGTGATGTACTGCGTTGTTAGTAACTCTCTGATCGAGAGGAGACTGGTTTCTGTGATGTACTGTGTTGTCAGTAACCATATGATGGAGGGGAGACTGGTTTCTGTGATGTACTGAGTTGTGTCGGTAACACTCTGATGGAGGGGAGACTGGTTTCTGTGATGTAATGAGATGTCAGTAACTCACTGATGGAGGGGAGACTGGTTTTTGTGCTATACTGAGTTGTCAGTAACTCTCTGATGGAGGAGACACTGATTTCTGTGATGTACTGGGTTGTGTCGGTAACTCTCTGATGGAGGGGAGAATGGTTTCTGTGATGTACTGAGTTCTGTCAGTAACTCTCTGATGGAGGGGAGACTGGTTTCTGTGATGTACTCGGTTGTGTCGGTAATCTCTCTGATGGAGGGGAGACTGGTTTCTGTGATGTACTGAGTTCTGTCAGTAACTCTCTGATGGAGGGGAGACTGGTTTCTGTGATTTACTGAGTTGGCATTGACTCTCTGATGGAGGGGAGACTGGTTTCTGTGATCTACAGAGTTGTGTCATGAACTCTCTGTTATGGTGGAGACTGGTTTCTGTGATGTACTGAGTTGTGTACATCACTCTCCGATGGAGGGGATACTGTTTTTTTTTTGTCTACTGAGTTGTCGGTAACTCTCTGATGGAGGGGAGACTGGTTTCTGTGATGTACTGAGCTCTGTCAGTAACTCTCTGATGGAGGGGAGACTGGTTTCTCTGATGTACTGAGTTGTGTCCATCACCTTCTAATGGAGGGCAGACAGTTTTTTTTGTGTACTGAGTTGTCGGTAACTCTCTGGTAAAGAGGAGATTGGTTTCTGTGATGTACTGGGTTGTGTCGGTAACTCTCTGATGGAGGGGAGACTGGTTTCTGTGATGTACTGACTTATCAGTAACTAACTGATCTGGGGAGACTGGTTTCTGTGATGTACTCAGTTGTGTCGGTAACTCTCTGATGGAGGGGAGACTGATTTCTGTGATGTACTGGGTTGTGTCGGTAACTCTCTGATGGAGGGGAGAATGGTTTCTGTGATGTACTGAGTTCTGTCAGTAACTCTCTAATGGAGGGGAGACTGGTTTCTGTGATGTACTCGGTTGTGTCGGTAATCTCTCTGATGGAGGGGAGAATGGTTTCTGTGATGTACTGAGTTCTGTCAGTAACTCTCTGATGGAGGGGAGACTGGTTTCTGTGATTTACTGAGTTGGCATTGACTCTCTGATGGAGGGGAGACTGGTTTCTGTGATCTACAGAGTTGTGTCATGAACTCTCTGTTATGGTGGAGACTGGTTTCCGTGATATACTGAGTTGTGTACATCACTCTCCGATGGAGGGGATACTGTTTTTTTTTTGTCTACTGAGTTGTCGGTAACTCTCTGATGGAGGGGAGACTGGTTTCTGCGATGTACTGAGTTCTCAGTAACTCTCTGATGGAGTGGTGACTGGTTTCTGTGATGTACTGAGTTCTGTCAGTAACTCTCTGATGGAGGGGAGACTGGTTTCTCTAATGTACTGACTTGTGTCCATCACCTTCTAATGGAGGGCAGACATTTATTTTTGTGTACTGAGTTCTCGGTAACTCTCTGGTAAAGAGGAGATTGGTTTCTGTGATGTACTGGGTTGTGTCGGTAACTCTCTGATGGAGGGGAGACTGGTTTCTGTGATGTACTGAGGTGTCATTGACTCTCTGATGGAGGGGAGACAGGTTTCTGTGATCTACTGGGTTGTGTCGGTAACTCTCTGATGGAGGGGAGACAGGTTTCTGTGATCTACTGAGTTGTGTCATGAACTCTCTTTGGAGTGGAGACTGGTTTCTGTGATGTACTAAGTTGTGTCCAGCACTCTCCGATGGAGGGGATACTGTTTTTTTTTTGGTCTACTGAGTTGTCGGTAACTCTCTGGTAAAGAGGAGGCTGGTTTCTGTGATGTACTAGCTTGTGTCGGTAACTCTCTGATGGAAGGGAGACTGCTTTCTGTGATGGACTAAGTTGTAAGTAACTCTCTGATGGAGGGGAGACTGGATTCTGTGATCTACTGAGTTGTCAGTAACTCTCTGATGGAGGGGAGACTGGTTTCTCTGATGTACTGAGATGTGTCCATCACCTTCTAATGGAGGGGAGACAGTTTTTTTTTGTGTACTGAGTTCTCGGTAACTCTGTGGTAAAGAGGAGATTGGTTTCTGTGATGTACTGGGTTGTGTCGGTAACTCTCTGATGGAGGGGAGACTGGTTTCTGTGATGTACTGAGGTGTCATTGACTCTCTGTTGGAGTGGAGACTGGTTTATGTGATGTACTGAGTTGTGTCCATCACTCTCCGATGGAGGGGATACTGTTTTTTTTTGGTCTACTGAGTTGTCGGTAACTCTCTGGTAAAGAGGAGGCTGGATTCTGTGATGTACTAGCTTGTGTCGGTAACTCTCTGATGGAGGGGAGACTGGTTTCTGTGTTGTACTGAGTTGTGTCCGTCACTCTCTGATGGAGGGGAGGCTGGTTTCTGTGATGCACTGAGTTGTCAGTAACTCCCTGATGGAAGGGAGACTAGTTTCTGTGATGTACTGAGTTGTGTCAGTAACTCTCTGATGGAGGGGAGACTGGTTTCTGTGATGTACTGAGTTGTCAGTAACTCTCTGATGGAGTGGGGACTGGTTTCTGTGATGCACTGAGTTGTCAGTAACCATCTGATGGAGGGGAGACTGGTTTCTGTGATGTACTGAGCTGTCAGTAACTCCCTGATGGAAGGGAGACTAGTTTCTGTGATGTACTGAGTTGTGTCGGTAACTCTCTGTTGCAGGGGAGACTGGTTTCTGTGATGTATTGTGTTCTGCAGTAACTCTGTAATGGAGGGGAGACTGATTTTTGTGATGTACTGAGTTGTCAGTAACTCTTTTGATGGAGGGGAGACTGGTTTCTGTGATGTAATGAGTTGTGTCCATCACCTTCTGATGGAGGGGAGAATGTCTTTTTTTTGTGTACTGAGTTGTCGGTAACTCTTTGGTAACGAGGAGATTGGTTTCTGTGATGTACTGGGTTGTGTCGCTAACTCTCTGATGGAGTGGAGACTGGTTTCTGTGATGTGCTGAGTTGCGTCAGTAACTCTGTGATCGAGGGGTGACTGGTTTCTGTGATGTACTGAGTTGTGTCGCTAACTCTCTGATGGAGGGGAGACTGGTTTCTGTGATCTACTGAGTTGTCAATAACTTTCTGATGGAGTGGAGACTGGTTTCTGTGATGTACTGAGTTGTCAGTAACTCTCTGATGGTGTGGAGACTGGTTTCTGTGATGCACTGAGTTCTGTCAGTAACTCTCTGATGGAGGGGAGACTGGTTTCTGTGATGTACTGAGTTGTGTCCATCACCTTCTAATGGAGGGGAGACAGTTTTTTTTTGTGTACTGAGTTCTCGGTAACTCTCTGGTAAAGAGGAGATTGGTTTCTGTGATGTACTGGGTTGTGTCGGTAACTCTCTGATGGAGGGGAGACTGGTTTCTGTGATGTACTGACTTATCAGTAACTAACTGATCTGGGGAGACTGGTTTCTGTGATGTACTCAGTTGTGTCGGTAACTTTCTGTTGGAGGGGAGACTGGTTTCTGTGATGTATGAGTTCTGTCAGTAACTCACTGATGGAGGGGAAACTGATTTTTGTGCTATACTGAGTTGTCAGTAACTCTCTGATGGAGGGGAGACTGGTTTCTGTGATGTACTAAGTTGTCAGTAACTCTCTGATGGATAGCAGACTGGTTTCTGCGATATACTAAGTTCTGTCAGTAACTCTCTGATGGAAGGGAGGCTGGTTTCTGTGATGTACTGAACTGAGCCGGTAACTCTCTGATGGAGGGGTGACTGGTTTCTGTGATGTACTGAGTTGTCAGTAACTCTCTGTTGCAGGGGAGACTGGTTTCTGTGATGTACTGAGTTGTGTCGGTAACTCTCTGATGGAGGGGAGACTGGTTTCTGTGATCTACTGAGTTGTCAATAACTTTCTGATGGAGTGGAGACTGGTTTCTGTGATGTACTGAGTTCTGTCAGTAACTCTCTGATGGAGGGGAGACTGGTTTCTCTGATGTACTGAGTTGTGTCCATCACCTTGTAATGGAGGGGAGACTTTTTTTTTGTATACTGAGTTGTCGGTAACTCTCTGGTAAAGAGGAGGCTGGTTTCTGTGATGTACCAGCTTGTGTCGGTAACTCTCTGATGGAGGGGAGACTGCTTTGTGTGATGTACTAAGTGTCAGTAACTCTCTGATGGAGTGGTGACTGGTTTCTGTGATGTACTGAGTTCTGTCAGTAACTCTCTGATGGAGGGGAGACTGGTTTCTCTGATGTACTGAGTTGTGTCCATCACCTTCTAATGGAGGGGAGACAGTTTTTTTTGTGTACTGAGTTGTCGTTAACTCTCTGGTAAAGAGGAGATTGGTTTCTGTCATGTACTGGGTTGTGTCAGTAACTCTCTGAAGAAGGGGAAACTGGTTTCTGTGATGTACTGACTTATCAGTAACTAACTGATCTAGTGGAGACTGGTTTCTGTGATGTACTCAGTTATGTCGGTAACTTTCTGATGGAGGGGAGACTGGTTTCTGTTTTGTAGTGAGTTGTCAGTAACTCTCTGATGGAGGGGAGACTGGTTTCTGTGATGTACTGAGTTGTCAGTAACTCTCTGATGGAGGGGAGACTGGTTTCTGTGATGTACTGAGTTGTCAGTAACTCTCTATTGCAGGGGAGACTGGTTTCTGTGATGTACTGAGTTGTCAGTAACCATTTGATGGAGGGGAGACTGGTTTCTGTGATGTACTGAGTTGTCAGTAACTCTCTGATGGAGGGGAGACTGGTTTCTGTGATGCACTGGGTTGTGTCGGTGACTCTCTGATGGAGGGGAGACTGGTTTCTGTGATGTACTGAGTTCTGTCAGTAACTCTCTGATGGAGGGGAGACTGGTTTAGTGATGTACTGAGTTGTCAGTAACTCTCTGATGGAGGGGAGACTGGTTTCCGTAATGTACTGTGTTGAGTCAGTTACACTCTGATGGAGGGGAGACTAGTTTCGGTGATGTACTAAGTTGTCAGTAACTCTCTGATGGAGGGGAGACTGGTTTCTGCGATGTACTGAGTTGTCAGTAACTCTCTGATGGAGTGGAGACTGGTTTCTGTGATGTACTGAGTTCTGTCAGTAACTCTCTGATGGAGGGGAGACTGGTTTCTCTGATGTACTGAGTTGTGTCCATCACCTTCTAATGGAGGGCAGACAGTTTTTTTTGTGTACTGAGTTCTCGGTAACTCTCTGGTAAAGAGGAGATTGGTTTCTGTGATGTACTGGGTTGTGTCGGTAACTCTCTGATGGAGGGGAGACTGGTTTCTGTGATGTACTGACTTATCAGTAACTAACTGATCTGGGGAGACTGGTTTCTGTGATGTACTCAGTTGTGTCGGTAACTCTCTGATGGAGGGGAGACTGGTTTCTGTGATGTACTGAGTTGTCAGTAACTCTCTGATGGAGGGGAGACTGGTTTCTGTGATGTACTGAGTTGTCAGTAACTCTCTGATGGAGGGGAGACTGGTTTCTGTGATGTACTGGGTTGTGTCGGTAACTCTCTGATGGAGGGGAGACTGGTTTCTGTGATGTACTGAGTTCTGTCAGTAACTCTCTGATGGAGGGGAGACTGGTTTCTGTGATTTACTGAGTTGTCATTGACTCTCTGATTGAGGGGAAACTGGTTTCTGTAAGGTACTGTGTTGAGTCAGTTACACTCTGATGGAGGGGAGACTAGTTTCTGTGATGTACTGAGTTGTCAGTAACTCTCTGATGGAGGGGAGACTGGTTTCTGTGATGTAATGAGTTGTGTCCATCACCTTCTGATGGAGGGGAGAATGTTTTTTTTTTGTGTGCTGAGTTGTCGGTAACTCTTTGGTAACGAGGAGATTGGTTTCTGTGATGTACTGGGTTGTGTCGCTAACTCTCTGATGGAGTGGAGACTGGTTTCTGTGATGTGCTGAGTTGCGTCAGTAACTCTGTGATCGAGGGGTGACTGGTTTCTGTGATGTACTGAGTTGTCAGTAACTCTCTGTTGCAGGGGAGACTGGTTTCTGTGATGTATTGAGTTCTGTCAGTAACTCTCTGATGGTGTGGAGACTGGTTTCTGTGATGCACTGAGTTGTCAGTTACTCTCTGCTGGAGGGGAGACTGGTTTCTGTGATGTACTGAGTTGTCAGTAACTCTCTGATGGAGGGGAGACTGGTTTCTGTGTTGTACTGAGTTGTGTCGGTAACTCTCTGTTGCAGGGGAGACTGGTTTCTGTGATGTATTGTGTTCTGCAGTAACTCTGTAATGGAGGGGAGACTGATTTTTGTGATGTACTGAGTTGTCAGTAACTCTCTGATGGAGGGGAGACTGGTTTCTGTGATGTAATGAGTTGTGTCCATCACCTTCTGATGGAGGGGAGAATGTCTTTTTTTTGTGTACTGAGTTGTCGGTAACTCTTTGGTAACGAGGAGATTGGTTTCTGTGATGTACTGGGTTGTGTCGCTAACTCTCTGATGGAGTGGAGACTGGTTTCTGTGATGTGCTGAGTTGCGTCAGTAACTCTGTGATCGAGGGGTGACTGGTTTCTGTGATGTACTGAGTTGTGTCGGTAACTCTCTGATGGAGGGGAGACTGGTTTCTGTGATGTACTAAGTTGTCAGTAACTCTCTGATGGAGGGGAGACTGGTTTCTGTGATCTACTGAGTTGTCAATAACTTTCTGATGGAGTGGAGACTGGTTTCTGTGATGTACTGAGTTGTCAATAACTTTCTGATGGAGGGGTGACTGGTTTCTGTGATGTACTGAGTTCTGTCAGTAACTCTCTGATGGAGGGGTGACTGGTTTCTCTGATGTACTGAGTTGTGTCCATCACTCTCTGATGGAGCGGAGACAGTTTTTTTTGTGTACTGAGTTGTCGGTAACTCTCTGGTAAAGAGGATGCTGGTTTCTGTGATGTACTGGGTTTTGCCGGTAACTCTCTGATGGAGTGGAGACTGGTTTCTGTGATGTACTGAGTTGTCAGTAACCATATGATGGAGGGGAGACTGGTTTCTGTGATGTACTGAGTTGTGTCGGTAACTCTCTGATGGAGAGGAGACTGGTTTCTGTGATGTACTGAGTTGTGTCAGTAACTCTCTGATGGAGGGGAGACTGGTTTCTGTGATGTACTGAGTTGTCAGTAACTCTCTGATGGACGGGAGACTGGTTTCTGTGATGTACTGAGTTGTGTCGGTAACTCTCTGATGGAGGGGAGACTGGTTTCTCTGATGTACTGAGTTGTGTCGGTAACTCTCTGATGGAGGGGAGACTGGTTTCTGTGATGTACTGAGTTGTCAGTAACTCTCTGATGGAGGGGAGACTGGTTTCTGTGATGTACTGAGTTGTCAGTAACTCTCTGATGGAGGGGAGACTGGTTTCTGTGTTGTACTGAGTTGTGTCCGTCACTCTCTGATGGAGGGGAGGCTGGTTTCTGTGATGTACTGAGTTGTCAATAACTTTCTGATGGAGGGGAGACTGGTTTCTGTGATGTACTGAGTCTGTCAGTAACTCTCTGATGGAGGGGAGACTGGTTTCTGTGATGTACTGAGTTGTGTCCATAACTCTCTGATGGAGTGGAGACTTTTCTGTGATGTACTGAGTTGTCAGTAACTCTCTGGTCGAGAGGATGACTGGTTTCTGTGATGTACTGAGTTTTGTCAGTAACTCTCTGATGGAGGGGAGACTGGTTTCTGTGATGTACTGAGTTGTCAGTAACTCTCTGATGGAGGGGAGACTGGTTTCTGTGATCTACTGAGTTGTCAGTAACTCTCTGATGGAGGGGAGACTGGTTTCTGTGATGTACTGAGCTGTCAGTAACTCCCTGATGGAAGGGAGACTAGTTTCTGTGATGTACTGAGTTGTGTCGGTAACTCTCTGTTGCAGGGGAGACTGGTTTCTGTGATGTATTGTGTTCTGCAGTAACTCTGTAATGGAGGGGAGACTGATTTTTGTGATGTACTGAGTTGTCAGTAACTCTTTTGATGGAGGGGAGACTGGTTTCTGTGATGTAATGAGTTGTGTCCATCACCTTCTGATGGAGGGGAGAATGTCTTTTTTTTGTGTACTGAGTTGTCGGTAACT
The DNA here is from genome assembly GCF_963921235.1 of Mobula hypostoma. Lineage (NCBI taxonomy): Eukaryota > Metazoa > Chordata > Chondrichthyes > Myliobatiformes > Myliobatidae > Mobula > Mobula hypostoma. The sequence continues at coordinate 200,671 of NW_026948132.1, forward strand.
CTTTGGTAACGAGGAGATTGGTTTCTGTGATGTACTGGGTTGTGTCGCTAACTCTCTGATGGAGTGGAGACTGGTTTCTGTGATGTGCTGAGTTGCGTCAGTAACTCTGTGATCGAGGGGTGACTGGTTTCTGTGATGTACTGAGTTGTGTCGGTAACTCTCTGATGGAGGGGAGACTGGTTTCTGTGATGTACTAAGTTGTCAGTAACTCTCTGATGGAGGGGAGACTGGTTTCTGTGATCTACTGAGTTGTCAATAACTTTCTGATGGAGTGGAGACTAGTTTCTGTGATGTACTGAGTTGTCAATAACTTTCTGATGGAGGGGTGACTGGTTTCTGTGATGTACTGAGTTCTGTCAGTAACTCTCTGATGGAGGGGTGACTGGTTTCTCTGACGTACTGAGTTGTGTCCATCACTCTCCGACGGAGCGGAGACTTTTTTTTGTGTACTGAGTTGTCGGTAACTCTCTGGTAAAGAGGATGCTGGTTTCTGTGATGTACTGGGTTTTGCCGGTAACTCTCTGATGGAGTGGGGACTGGTTTCTGTGATGCACTGAGTTGTCAGTAACCATCTGATGGAGGGGAGACTGGTTTCTGTGATGTACTGAGCTGTCAGTAACTCCCTGATGGAAGGGAGACTAGTTTCTGTGATGTACTGAGTTGTGTCAGTAACTCTCCGATGGAGGGGAGACTGGTTTCTGTGTTGTACTGAGTTGTGTCCGTCACTCTCTGATGGAGGGGAGGCTGGTTTCTGTGATGTACTGTGTTGTCAGTAACTCTCTGATGGAGAGGAGACTGGTTTCTGTGATGTACTGAGTTGTCAGTAACCATATGATGGAGGGGAGACTGGTTTCTGTGATGTACTGAGTTGTGTCCGTCACTCTCTGCTGGAGGGGAGTATGGTTTCTGTGATGCACTGCGTTGTTAGTAACTCTCTGATCGAGAGGAGACTGGTTTCTGTGATGTACTGAGTTGTCAGTAACCATATGATGAAGAGGAGATTGGTTTCTGTGATGTACTGAGTTGTGTCGGTAACTCTCTGATGGAGGGGAGACTGGTTTCTGTGATGTACTGAGTTGTCAGTAACTCTCTGATGGAGGGGAGACTGATTTCTGTGATGTAGTGGGTTGTGTCGGTAACTCTCTGATGGAGGGGAGACTGGTTTCTGTGATCTACTGAGTTGTCAATAACTTTCTGATGGAGTGGAGACTGGTTTCTGTGATGTACTGAGTTCTGTCAGTAACTCTCTGATGGAGGGGTGACTGGTTTCTCTGACGTACTGAGTTGTGTCCATCACTCTCCGACGGAGCGGAGACTTTTTTTTGTGTACTGAGTTGTCGGTAACTCTCTGGTAAAGAGGATGCTGGTTTCTGTGATGTACTGGGTTTTGCCGGTAACTCTCTGATGGAGTGGGGACTGGTTTCTGTGATGCACTGAGTTGTCAGTAACCATCTGATGGAGGGGAGACTGGTTTCTGTGATGCACTGAGTTGTCAGTAACCATCTGATGGAGGGGAGACTGGTTTCTCTGATGTACTGAGCTGTCAGTAACTCCCTGATGGAAGGGAGACTAGTTTCTGTGATGTACTGAGTTGTGTCGGTAACTCTCTGTTGCAGGGGAGACTGGTTTCTGTGATGTATTGAGTTCTGTCAGTAACTCTGTAATGGAGGGGAGACTGATTTTTGTGATGTACTGAGTTGTCAGTAACTCTCTGATGGAGGGGAGACTGGTTTCTGTGATGTAATGAGTTGTGTCCATCACCTTCTGATGGAGGGGAGAATGTTTTTTTTTTGTGTGCTGAGTTGTCGGTAACTCTTTGGTAACGAGGAGATTGGTTTCTGTGATGTACTGGGTTGTGTCGCTAACTCTCTGATGGAGTGGAGACTGGTTTCTGTGATGTGCTGAGTTGCGTCAGTAACTCTGTGATCGAGCGGTGACTGGTTTCTGTGATGTACTGAGCTGTCAGTAACTCTCTGATGCTGTGGAGACTGGTTTCTGTGATGCACTGAGTTGTCAGTAACCATCTGATGGAGGGGAGACTAGTTTCTGTGATGTACTGAGTTGTGTCGGTAACTCTCTGTTGCAGGGGAGACTGGTTTCTGTGATGTATTGTGTTCTGTCAGTAACTCTGTAATGGAGGGGAGACTGATTTTTGTGATGTACTGAGTTGTCAGTAACTCTCTGATGGAGGGGAGACTGGTTTCTGTGATGTAATGAGTTGTGTCCATCACCTTCTGATGGAGGGGAGAATGTTTTCTTTTTGTGTACTGAGTTGTCGGTAACTCTTTGGTAACGAGGAGATTGGTTTCTGTGATGTACTGGGTTGTGTCGCTAACTCTCTGATGGAGTGGAGACTGGTTTCTGTGATGCACTGAGTTGTCAGTAACTCTGTGATCGAGGGGTGACTGGTTTCTGTGATGTACTGAGTTGTCAGTAACTCTCTGATGGAGGGGAGACTGGTTTCTGTGATGTACTGAGTTGTCAGTAACTCTCTGATGGAGAGGAGACTGGTTTCTGTGATGTACTGAGTTGTCAGTAACTCTCTGATGGAGGGGAGACTGGTTTCTGTGATGTACTGAGTTGTGTCGGTAACTCTCTGATGGAGGGGAGTATGGTTTCTGTGATGTACTGCGTTGTTAGTAACTCTCTGATCGAGAGGAGACTGGTTTCTGTGATGTAGTGGGTTGTGTCGGTAACTCTCTGATGGAGGGGAGACTGGTTTCTGTGATCTACTGAGTTGTCAATAACTTTCTGATGGAGTGGAGACTGGTTTCTGTGATGTACTGAGTTCTGTCAGTAACTCTCTGATGGAGGGGTGACTGGTTTCTCTGACGTACTGAGTTGTGTCCATCACTCTCCGACGGAGCGGAGACTTTTTTTTGTGTACTGAGTTGTCGGTAACTCTCTGGTAAAGAGGATGCTGGTTTCTGTGATGTACTGGGTTTTGCCGGTAACTCTCTGATGGAGTGGGGACTGGTTTCTGTGATGCACTGAGTTGTCAGTAACCATCTGATGGAGGGGAGACTGGTTTCTGTGATGTACTGAGCTGTCAGTAACTCCCTGATGGAAGGGAGACTAGTTTCTGTGATGTACTGAGTTGTGTCGGTAACTCTCTGTTGCAGGGGAGACTGGTTTCTGTGATGTATTGTGTTCTGTCAGTAACTCTGTAATGGAGGGGAGACTGATTTTTGTGATGTACTGAGTTGTCAGTAACTCTCTGATGGAGGGGAGACTGGTTTCTGTGATGTAATGAGTTGTGTCCATCACCTTCTGATGGAGGGGAGAATGTTTTTTTTTTGTGTTCTGAGTTGTCGGTAACTCTTTGGTAACGAGGAGATTGGTTTCTGTGATGTACTGGGTTGTGTCGCTAACTCTCTGATGGAGTGGAGACTGGTTTCTGTGATGTGCTGAGTTGCGTCAGTAACTCTGTGATCGAGCGGTGACTGGTTTCTGTGATGTACTGAGTTGTGTCGGTAACTCTCTGTTGCAGGGGAGACTGGTTTCTGTGATGTACTGAGTTGTCAGTAACTCTCTGATGGAGGGGAGACTGGTTTCTGTGTTGTACTGAGTTGTGTCCGTCACTCTCTGATGGAGGGGAGGCTGGTTTCTGTGATGCACTGAGTTGTCAGTAACCATCTGATGGAGGGGAGACTGGTTTCTGTGATGTACTGAGCTGTCAGTAACTCCCTGATGGAAGGGAGACTAGTTTCTGTGATGTACTGAGTTGTGTCGGTAACTCTCTGTTGCAGGGGAGACTGGTTTCTGTGATGTATTGTGTTCTGTCAGTAACTCTGTAATGGAGGGGAGACTGATTTTTGTGATGTACTGAGTTGTCAGTAACTCTCTGTTGCAGAGGAGACTGGTTTCTGTGATGTATTGAGTTCTGTCAGTAACTCTCTGATGGTGTGGAGACTGGTTTCTGTGATGTACTGAGTTGTCAGTAACTCTCTGATGGAGGGGAGACTGGTTTCTGTGTTGTACTGAGTTGTGTCCGTCACTCTCTGATGGAGGGGAGGCTGGTTTCTGTGATGTACTGTGTTGTCAGTAACTCTCTGATGGAGGGGAGACTGGTTTCTGTGATGTACTGAGTTGTGTCCGTCACTCTCTCCTGGAGGGGAGTATGGTTTTTGTGATGTACTGCGTTGTTAGTAACTCTCTGATCGAGAGGAGACTGGTTTCTGTGATGTACTAAGTTGTCAGTAACTCTCTGATGGAGGGGAGACTGGTTTCTGTGATCTACTGAGTTGTCAATAACTTTCTGATGGAGTGGAGACTGGTTTCTGTGATGTACTGAGTTGTCAATAACTTTCTGATGGAGGAGTGACTGGTTTCTGTGATGTACTGAGTTCTGTCAGTAACTCTCTGATGGAGGGGTGACTGGTTTCTCTGACGTACTGAGTTGTGTCCATCACTCTCCGACGGAGCGGAGACTTTTTTTTGTGTACTGAGTTGTCGGTAACTCTCTGGTAAAGAGGATGCTGGTTTCTGTGATGTACTGGGTTTTGCCGGTAACTCTCTGATGGAGTGGGGACTGGTTTCTGTGATGCACTGAGTTGTCAGTAACCATCTGATGGAGGGGAGACTGGTTTCTGTGATGTACTGAGCTGTCAGTAACTCCCTGATGGAAGGGAGACTAGTTTCTGTGATGTACTGAGTTGTGTCGGTAACTCTCTGATGGAGGGGAGACTGGTTTCTGTGATGTACTGAGTTGTCAGTAACTCTCTGATGGAGTGGAGACTGGTTTCTGTGATGTACTGAGTTGTCAGTAACTCTCTGATGGAGGGGAGACTGGTTTCTGTGATGCACTGAGTTGTCAGTTACTCTCTGCTGGAGGGGAGACTGGTTTCTGTGATGTACTGAGTTGTCAGTAACTCTCTGATGGAGGGGAGACTGGTTTCTGTGATGCACTGAGTTGTCAGTAACTCTCTGATGGAGGGGAGACTGGTTTCTGTGATGTACTGAGTTGTCAGTAACTCTCTGATGGAGTGGAGACTGGTTTCTGTGATGTACTGAGTTGTGTCAGTAACTCTCTGATGGAGGGGAGACTGGTTTCTGTGATGTACTAAGTTGTCAATAACTTTCTGATGGAGTGGAGACTGGTTTCTGTGATCTACTGAGTTGTCAATAACTTTCTGATGGAGTGGAGACTGGTTTCTGTGATGTACTGAGTTCTGTCAGTAACTCTCTGATGGAGGGATGACTGGTTTCTCTGACATACTGAGTTGTGTCCATCACTCTCCGACGGAGCGGAGACTTTTTTTTGTGTACTGAGTTGTCGGTAACTCTCTGGTAAAGAGGATGCTGGTTTCTGTGATGTACTGGGTTTTGCCGGTAACTCTCTGATGGAGTGGGGACTGGTTTCTGTGATGCACTGAGTTGTCAGTAACCATCTGATGGAGGGGAGACTGGTTTCTGTGATGTACTGAGCTGTCAGTAACTCCCTGATGGAAGGGAGACTAGTTTCTGTGATGTACTGGGTTGTGTCGCTAACTCTCTGATGGAGTGGAGACTGGTTTCTGTGATGTACTGGGTTGTGTCCCTAACTCTCTGATGGAGTGGAGACTGGTTTCTGTGATGTGCTGAGTTGCGTCAGTAACTCTGTGATCGAGGGGTGACTGGTTTCTGTGATGTACTGAGTTGTCAGTAACTCTCTGTTGCAGAGGAGATTGGTTTCTGTGATGTACTGAGTTGTCAGTAACTCTCTGATGGAGGGGAGACTGGTTTCTGTGATGCACTGAGTTGTCAGTAACTCTCTGATGGAGGGGAGACTGGTTTCTGTGATCTACTGAGTTGTCAATAACTCTCTGATGGAGTGGAGACTGGTTTCTGTGATGTACTGGGTTGTGTCGCTAACTCTCTGATGGAGTGGAGACTGGTTTCTGTGATGTACTGGGTTGTGTCGGTAACTCTCTGATGGAGGGGAGACTGGTTTCTGTGATGTACTAAGTTGTCAATAACTTTCTGATGGAGTGGAGACTGGTTTCTGTGATCTACTGAGTTGTCAATAACTTTCTGATGGAGTGGAGACTGGTTTCTGTGATGTACTGAGTTCTGTCAGTAACTCTCTGATGGAGGGGTGACTGGTTTCTCTGACGTACTGAGTTGTGTCCATCACTCTCCGACGGAGCGGAGACTTTTTTTTGTGTACTGAGTTGTCGGTAACTCTCTGGTAAAGAGGATGCTGGTTTCTGTGATGTACTGGGTTTTGCCGGTAACTCTCTGATGGAGTGGGGACTGGTTTCTGTGATGCACTGAGTTGTCAGTAACCATCTGATGGAGGGGAGACTGGTTTCTGTGATGTACTGAGCTGTCAGTAACTCCCTGATGGAAGGGAGACTAGTTTCTGTGATGAACTGAGTTGTGTCGGTAACTCTCTGATGGAGTGGAGACTGGTTTCTGTGATGTACTGGGTTGTGTCCCTAACTCTCTGATGGAGTGGAGACTGGTTTCTGTGATGTGCTGAGTTGCGTCAGTAACTCTGTGATCGAGGGGTGACTGGTTTCTGTGATGTACTGAGTTGTCAGTAACTCTCTGTTGCAGAGGAGATTGGTTTCTGTGATGTACTGAGTTGTCAGTAACTCTCTGATGGAGGGGAGACTGGTTTCTGTGATGCACTGAGTTGTCAGTAACTCTCTGATGGAGGGGAGACTGGTTTCTGTGATCTACTGAGTTGTCAATAACTCTCTGATGGAGTGGAGACTGGTTTCTGTGATGTACTGGGTTGTGTCGCTAACTCTCTGATGGAGTGGAGACTGGTTTCTGTGATGTACTGGGTTGTGTCGGTAACTCTCTGATGGAGTGGAGACTGGTTTCTGTGATGTACTAAGTTGTCAATAACTTTCTGATGGAGTGGAGACTGGTTTCTGTGATCTACTGAGTTGTCAATAACTTTCTGATGGAGTGGAGACTGGTTTCTGTGATGTACTGAGTTCTGTCAGTAACTCTCTGATGGAGGGGTGACTGGTTTCTCTGACATACTGAGTTGTGTCCATCACTCTCCGACGGAGCGGAGACTTTTTTTTGTGTACTGAGTTGTCGGTAACTCTCTGGTAAAGAGGATGCTGGTTTCTGTGATGTACTGGGTTTTGCCGGTAACTCTCTGATGGAGTGGGGACTGGTTTCTGTGATGCACTGAGTTGTCAGTAACCATCTGATGGAGGGGAGACTGGTTTCTGTGATGTACTGAGCTGTCAGTAACTCCCTGATGGAAGGGAGACTAGTTTCTGTGATGAACTGAGTTGTGTCGGTAACTCTCTGATGGAGTGGAGACTGGTTTCTGTGATGTACTGGGTTGTGTCCCTAACTCTCTGATGGAGTGGAGACTGGTTTCTGTGATGTGCTGAGTTGCGTCAGTAACTCTGTGATCGAGGGGTGACTGGTTTCTGTGATGTACTGAGTTGTCAGTAACTCTCTGTTGCAGAGGAGACTGGTTTCTGTGATGTACTGAGTTGTCAGTAACTCTCTGTTGCAGGGGAGACTGGTTTCTGTGATGTATTGTGTTCTGTCAGTAACTCTCTGATGGAGGGGAGACTGGTTTCTGTGTTGTACTGAGTTGTGTCCGTCACTCTCTGATGGAGGGGAGACTGGTTTCTGTGATGTACTGAGTTGTCAGTAACTCTCTGATGGAGGGGAGACTGGTTTCTGTGATCTACTGAGTTGTCAATAACTCTCTGATGGACGGGAGACTGGTTTCTGTGATCTACTGAGTTGTCAATAACTCTCTGATGGAGGGGAGACTGGTTTCTGTGATCTACTGAGTTGTCAATAACTTTCTGATGGAAGGGCGACTGGTTTCTGTTATATTGTGGCGACCCACTTTCTGGCACACACGAACCGGCTCACAACAGCGCGCGCAGGCAGGGGGCCGGCAGAAAAAAGGGCGCCAGGCCATCTTCACCAGCAGGGGGAAAATCCAGCGCAGAAAGGGTCTGGGAATATACATTCCCCACAGTAGTCCCGCCCAGGGAGGGCGGGAACGGGAAGGCTTTAAAGCGGGCCGCGAAGTTTGAATAAATCTCTTTCATCGCAACTCTGACTCACCGACTCCGTGTGGTTATTCTAGCGCTGTGTGTAACACATCGCTACAATTGGTGACCCCGACGGCCCAAACGATATTTGGACCAGAGATGACCGACGCTGCATCTGTTCACGCAGTTTCGTTAAAACTGCCAAGCTTCTGGACGCTGCGACTCCATTTATGGTTCGAACAGACAGAAGCACAATTCCACAGTCGGCAGATAACCTCGGAGTCCACTCGCTACTACTACGTGCTGAGCTCCCTCGACCAGGAGACTGCTGCACAAGTTGAGGAGTTTATACAGTCGCCCCCAGAGGACGGCAAATACACAGCATTCAAAGCCCTGCTCATAAGGACTTTCGGACTCTCACGGCGCGAACGAGCACGCTGCTTAATGCACCTGGATGGTTTGGGAGACAGGCCGCCGTCGGCATTAATGAACGAGATGCTGGCCCTGGCTGAAGGACACAAACCCTGCCTCATGTTTGAGCAGGCGTTCCTAGAGCAACTGCCCGAGGACATATGCCTGCTGCTGTCCGACGCAGATTTCAGCAAACCCCCGGGAGGTGGCGGCCCGAGCAGATGTGCTGTGGAATGCCAGGAAAGAGAGAGGGGCGTCCGTCGCACAGATCACCAAGCCGCGTGCCCAACGCCAGACCAGACCAGGCCCGGCAGCAGAGCCTACACAACCCGGCGACGGGAGTGAGGAGCCCAACGAACAATGGTGTTTCTACCACCAGCGGTGGGGCACAGAGGCCCGCCGCTGCAGACCGCCCTGCAAATTCCCGGGAAACGCCAAGGCCCAGCCGCCGCTGATGGCTACGGCGGCTGGCCATCAGGACAGCCTCCTGTACGTCTGGGACCAGCAGTCGGGACGCCGCTTTTTGGTCGACACCGGAGCGAAGATCAGCGTCTTACCTCCAACGAGTTACGACACCCGCAACAGAGAACCGGGACCCACCCTGAGGGCCGCTAATGGCAGCACAATACGAACCTACGGCACCCGCACGGTGCGGCTACAGTTCAGCTCCAGCCGGTTCACGTGGGACTTCACACCGGCCGCCGTGGCCCAACCACTGCTGGGGGCAGATTTTCTACGAGCCCACAGCCTGCTCGTCGACTTGCAAGGGAAGCGATTAGTCCACGCCAAGACTTTTCAAACGTTCTCCCTGGGTGAAGCACAGTTGCCAGCCCCACACCTGGACTCCATCACGCTGTCCGACGATGAATTCACCAGGGTCCTGGCGGATTTCCCATCAGTACTGACACCGCAGTTCACGGCAGCCATGCCCAGACACGGAGTACAGCACCACATCCCGACCCAGGGACCACCCCTCCACGCCAGTGCTCGAAGGCTTCCCCCGGACAAGCTCCGATTGGCGAAGGAGGAGTTCAAGAAGATGGAGGAATTAGGGATCATACGACGGTCCGACAGCCCATGGGCCTCCCCCCTTCACATGGCGCCCAAGGCAACGGGGGGCTGGAGACCATGCGGTGACTACCGCAGACTGAACGAGGCTACAACGCCAGACCGCTACACTGTGCCGCACATTCAAGACTTCGCAGCAAACCTACACGGCGCAAGGATCTTTTCCAAGGTAGATCTCGTCCGGGGATACCATCAAATCCCTGTACATCCGGACGACATCCCCAAAACAGCACTCATCACCCCGTTCGGACTTTTCGAATTCCTCCGAATGCCGTTTGGTCTAAAGAATGCCGCACAGACTTTCCAGCGGCTAATGGACGCGGTGGGACGCGACCTGGACTTTGCATTCATCTATTTGGACGACATCCTCATAGCCAGCAGTAGTCGGCAGGAGCATCTGTCCCACCTCCGCCAGCTCTACTCCCGCCTGAGTGAATTCGGCCTTACAATCAATCCAGCCAAATGCCAGTTCGGACTCGACACCATCGATTTCCTGGGCCACAGGATTACTAAAGACGGGGCAACCCCTCTGCCTGCCAAGGTAGACGCGGTCCGCCACTTCCCCCGACCCAACACAATCAAAGGCTTGCAGGAATTCGTGGGTATGGTGAACTTTTACCACCGTTTCCTCCCCTCAGCAGCCCGAACCATGCGCCCCTGTTCACCCTGATGTCGGGTAAGGGCAAGGACATTACCTGGAACGAAGAGGCCGCAACCGCTTTCGTTAAAACCAAAGAAGCCTTGGCAAACGCCGCGATGCTAGTGCACCCCAGAACAAGGGAGTCCTCCCCATGCACCTTGGGGATCTCGGCTGGAGGGTGCTGCATAAAGCGGTGCCCTGCAATAAGTTCTTTAGTCTGTACACGGATCTCCCAGCCGCGTGTCACTTCTGCGGGCTGGAGGAGACCGTGTACCACATGTACGTGGAGTGTGTGAGGCTGCAGCCCCTTTTCGCGTTTTTGCGTGGGCTGCTTCTCGCCTTCTGGTTGCATTTCAGTCCCACCCTATTTATATATGGTCATCCAGTAAGGAGGGGGGCACAGAGGGATGAGGATGTCCTTGTCAACTTGCTCCTGGGGCTGGCGAAAATTGCCATCCGTGGCTCCTGGAAAAGGGTGGCAGGAGGTTCTCCCCGGGCGGACTGCCTGGCTATGTTTAGGGGGTATGTTCGTGCCCGGGTGAACATTGAAAAGGAATACGCACAGTCCACGGCGACCGTAGAGATGTTCCGGGACCGTTGGGCTCCGCGGGGTGTAAATGCCATCATTGATGAGGATGGCAATATATTGGTTTAAGATGTATTGTCTGTTTGTAGTGTAGTAAATATGTTAGTCACTGGGTTTGTAAATATTGTATAGCACCGATATTTGTAATAAAGAATTTTGTAAAAAAAAAAAGAACGGACGTTCCTACTGCCCTCACGGTGGACGCATCCAACACAGCAGTCGGTGGAGTGCTGGAACAACTCATTCAGGGTCGCTGGCAACCCCTGGCGTTCTTCAGCAAACACCTACGACCACCCGAACTCAAATACAGTGCTTTCAACCGGGAGCTATTGGCACTATACCTGGCAATCCGGCATTTCAGGTACTTCTTAGAAGGTAGGCCCTTCACCGCGTTCACGACCACAAACTGCTTACCTTTGCGTTCACTAAGGTGTCCGACCCCTGGTGGTCCCGCCAGCAGCGACATCTGTCCTACATCACCGAGTACACGAGGGACACCCGGCATGTCTCTGGAAAGAACAATGTCGTGGCAGACGCACTTTCCAGACCTACCATACAGGCCCTGTCCCAGGGGGTGGACTATGCAGCGCTGGCAGAGGCACAGCAGGCAGACGCTGGATCCCCAGTTACAGGACTGCAGTCTCCGGTTTGCAGCTCCAAGACCTCCCCGTAGGCCCAGGTGAGAGGACCCTACTATGTGACGTAGCTACCGGCCAACCCCGCTCCGTCATCCCAGCAGCCTGGCGCCGGCGGGTTTTCGAGTCCATTCACAACTTAGCGCACCCCTCCATCAGGACAACTGTCCGGCTGGTCGCCAACAGGTTCGTGTGGCATGGACTGCGTAAACAGGTCAGTGAATGGGCCAAAACGTGTATGCAGTGCCAAACGGCCAAGGTGCAGCGGCAAACCAAGGCTCCACCGCAGCGGTTCGAACCCACCCGCCGGAGGTTCGACCACATCCATGTGGATATCGTGGGGCCCCTGCCAGTGTCACGAGGAGCGTGGTACCTCCTAACTATGATAGACCGGTTCACCAGATGGCCAGAGGCAATCGCGCTCAGCGACACCACCTCCGAATCCTGCGCCCGAGCACTGATCACAACCTGGGTAGCACGCTTCGGGGTACCAGCCCACATTACCTCCGACAGGGGCGCCCAGTTCACCTCCAGCCTGTGATTGGCTATGGCCAGCCTTTTAGGAACACAGCTACACCACACAACTGCCTACCACCCACAGTCGAACGGACTAGTGGAGCGCTTCCATCGCCACCTGAAATCGGCTCTCATGGCCTGCCTGGAGGGGCCTAACTGGGTGGACGAACTTCCCTGGGTCCTGCTCGGAATCCGCACAGCGCCCAAGGAGGATCTACACACCTCGTCGGCCGAGTTGGTGTACGGCGCGCCCCTGGTAGTCCCAGGAGAGTTCATACCAGCCCCAAGGGGGCAAGAGGAAGAACCCACAGCAGTCCTGGACAGACTACGAAAGAGGCTCGGTAACCTGGCCCCCATACCCACTTCACAGCACGGACAGAGCCCGACCTGCGTACCCAAAGACCTGCAGAACTGTAAGTTTCTTTTTGTACGACGGGGCGGACACCGGGCACAGCTACAGCGGCCCTACGAGGGGCCGTTTAAGGTGATCAGGAACAACGGGTCCACGTTCGTGCTGGACACTGGGGGGAGAGAGGAGGTATTCACGGTGGACCGACTCAAACCGGCCCATGTGGACTTGGCGCAACCGGTCCAGGCTCAGGCACCCACCGCGGCGCAGGGGCAGACCTCCCAAACAGAGGCCGATCCAGACTGTGGACATTGGGGGAGGTATCGCCGGTTCTGTGGGGGGGGGGGGGGTTATGTGGCGACCCACTTTCTGGCACACACGAACCGGCTCACAACAGCGCGCGTAGGCAGGGGGCCGGCCGCAAAAAGGGCGCCAGGCCATCTTCACCAGCAGGGGGGAAATCCCGCGCGCAGAAAGGGTCTGGGAATATACATTCCCTACAGTAGTCCCGCCCAGGGAGGGCGGGAACGGGAAGGCTTTAAAGCGGGCCGCGAAGTTTGAATAAATCTTTTTCATCGCAACTCTAACTCACCGACTCCGTGTGGTTATTCTAGCGCTGAGTGTAGCACATCGCTACAATATACTGAGTTGTGTCGGTAACTCTCTGTTGCAGGGGAGACTGGTTTCTGTGATGTATTGCGTTGTCAGTAACTCTCTGATGGAGGGGAGACTTTTTTTGTGTACTGAGTTGTCGATAACTCTCTGGTAAAGAGGAGATTGGTTTCTGTGATGTACTGGGTTTTGTCGGTAACTCTCTGATGGAGGGGAGACTGGTTTCTGTGATGTACTGAGCTGTCGTAACTCTTTGCATTTTCTGTCCGCCCTGGGCAGAGCAGTTGCCGTACCAAGCCATTATCGATCTGGATAAGATGCTCTCCCGGTGCCTCGGTACAAATTCCTGACGGAACACGTCGAATGTCTTCAGCCTCCTGAGGAAATAGAGACATGAGCCTTCCTGTCTGTGACAGGTTCACTCTCAGCCGGGCGGGGGTGATGGAGGGGTGGAACGGGAGGGAGGGCTCCGGTATCGTCCTGTCCAGCCTCTGACAAGCCCCTGCCCTCTGATCCTGTTAGGCCCCTGCAGGTGAGCTGGAGCCGGCTGAACGGGAGCCTGCCAGACCGAGCAGAGGAACAGGGAAACACACTGACCGTCCGGCGCCTCAACTCAGCCGATAACGGCACCTACGTGTGTGAGGTCCACACCGAAATGGGCAGCTCCACTGACCAGTACACGCTAGTGGTCTACGGTGAGTGACCAAGGCCGGGGGGGGGGGGCGGGTGCGGGGTGTGGGGGTTACAGGAGAGCGACTGGATCTGGGGATGGGTCCTAACTCTCCACCATATCTCTCCCCCTCAAGATGCTGAAAACCTCCATCAGGTTTCCTCCCCGCTGCTCCAGAGTGAAGATACCCAGCCCCTCCCATCTCTGCTGATCACTGCATCACTGGGGAGTCTCCACTTCACCCCCTCCCGTGCGGGCACCCCTGCCCTGTAGTATGGTGTCCAGAACTGAGCAGTGTTGTATAAAACTCCACCGGTCTTACAGCTAAAGACCGACCGACTTCGACTCCATGTTAGCTATCTGCCCAGCCTTCTTCATGCTTCGGGAGACACAAGAACGGGCAAGTGCTGGAGTCCCAGCAGCACACATTGTCCGGGAGGAACTCAGTGTCCGGGGAGGTGGGGAGGGGGAACATTCATCATCAATGTTTTAGGCCGAAACCCTGCATCAGATCTTTGAACGTGGACCAAGGTCCTTCTGTTCCTCAACTGTGTCCAGGATACTCTGATTCCCCTCCGATCTCCAGCTTGTCGAAGGTGATTTCATTTCCTGGGGAATCTAGTGCACAGGTCCAGTCTCCCTCCTGGATGAATGAGAGACTCCCCAGTGAGGGTCTGTCCCATGACAGAGCTTCAGAGAATGAGAGTGGGGTGTCATTGAGACACCAAACAATCCACAGGGAGCATGTATCGAGTAGTTTCTCCCGGATGGAAGCTTCACTCTGTGTCTGACCACAGGAGTGTGTGATGGGACAGGATGGAAGGAGCTTCACTCTGTGTCTGACCCTCAGACTGTGTGATCGGTTGGTGTGGAGAGAGCTTCACTCTGTGTCTGACCCTGGGAGTGTGTGATGGGACAGTGTGGAGGGAGCTTCACTCTGTGTCCGACCCTGGGAATATGTGGTGGACGATGTGGAAGGAGCTTCACTCTGTGTCTGACCCTCAGACTGTGTGATCGGTTGGTGTGGAGAGAGCTTCACTCTGTGTCTGACCCTGGGAGTGTGTGATGGGACAGTGTGGAGGGAGCTTCACTCTGTGTCTGACCCTGGGAATATGTGGTGGACGATGTGGAGGGAGCTTCACTCTGTGTCTGACCCTGGGAGTGTGTGATGGGACAGTGTGGAGGGAGCTTCATTCTGTGTCTGACCCTGGGAGTGAGTGATGAGACAGTGTGGAGGGAGCTTCACTCTGTGTCTGACCCTGGGAGTGTGTGATGGGACAGTGTGGAGGGAGCTTCATTCTGTGTCTGACCCTGGGAGTGAGTGATGAGACAGTGTGGAGGGAGCTTCACTCTGTGTCTGACCCTGGGAGTGTGTGATGGGACAGTGTGGAGGGAGCTTCATTCTGTGTCTGACCCTGGGAGTGAGTGATGAGACAGTGTGGAGGGAGCTTCACTCTGTGTCTGACCCTGGGAGTGTGTGATGGGACAGTGTGGAGGGAGCTTCACTCTGTGTCCGACCCTGGGAATATGTGGTGGACGATGTGGAAGGAGCTTCACTCTGTGTCTGACCCTCAGACTGTGTGATCGGTTGGTGTGGAGAGAGCTTCACTCTGTGTCTGACCCTGGGAGTGTGTGATGGGACAGTGTGGAGGGAGCTTCACTCTGTGTCTGACCCTGGGAATATGTGGTGGACGATGTGGAGGGAGCTTCACTCTGTGTCTGACCCTGGGAGTGTGTGATGGGACAGTGTGGAGGGAGCTTCATTCTGTGTCTGACCCTGGGAGTGAGTGATGAGACAGTGTGGAGGGAGCTTCACTCTGTGTCTGACCCTGGGAGTGTGTGATGGGACAGTGTGGAGGGAGCTTCACTCTGTGTCTGACCCCAGGAGTGTGTGATGGGACAGTGTGGAGGGAGCTTCACTCTGTTTCTGACCTTCAGACTGTGTGATTGGTTGGTGTGGAGAGAGCTTCACTCTGTGTCTGACCCTGGGAGTGTGTGATGAGACAGTGTGGAGGGAGCTTCACTCTGTGTCTGACCCCAGGAGTGTGTGATGAGACAGTGTGGAGGGAGCTTCACTCTGTGTCTGACCCCAGGAGTGTGTGATGGGACAGTGTGGAGGGAGCTTCACTCTGTGTCTGACCCTGGGAGTGTGTGATGGAACAGTGTGGAGAGAGCTTCACTCTGTGTCTGACCCTGGGAGTGTGTGATGGGACGGTGTGGAGGGAGCTTCAGTTTGTGTCTGACCCCAGGCCTGTGTAATGGGGCAGTGTGGAGGGAGATTCACTCTGAGCCTGACCCTGGGAGTGTGTGATGAGACAGTGTGGAGGGAGCTTCACTCTGTGTCTGACCCTGGGAGTGTGTGATGGGACAGTGTGGAGAGAGCTTCACTCTGTGTCTGACCTCGGGAGTAAGACCAGAGGACTATAAGATATAGGAACTGAATTAGGCCATTTGGCCCATTGAGTCTGTTCTACTCTTTCATCATGGCTGATCCTTTATTCCTCTCAGCCCCAATCTCCTGCTTCCATGACCTCCCCCCCCACCCCCCATATCTCTTCATGCCCTGACCAATGGAGAATCTATCACCCTCTGCCTTAATTATAGGTAAAGACTTGGCCTCCACAGCTGCCTGTGGCAACAAATTCCACAGATTCAGCACTCTCTGGTTAAAGAAATCCCTCCTCATCTCCATTCTAAAACGACGCTCTTCTGTTCTGAGGCTGTGTCCCCTGGTCTTAGACTCCCCCACCATAGGAAACGTCCTCTCCACATCCGCTCTATCAAGGCCTTTGAGCATTTGATTGGTTTCAATGAGGTCACCCCTCATTCTTCTGAATTCCACTGAATACAGGCCACGAGCCATCGAATGCTCTTAATGTGACAAGCCATTCAAATCTGGAATCATTTTCATGAACCTCCTTTGAACCCTCTCCAATGTCAGCACACCCTTTCCAAGATGAGGGGCCCAAAACTGCTCTCAATACTCCAAGTGATGCCTCACCAGTGCTTTATAAAGTTTCAACATTACATCCTTGCTTTTATATTCTAGTCTTCTTAAATTGAATGCTAACATCACATTTACCTTCCTCACCACTGACACAACCTGCAAATTAACCTTTAGAGAATCCTGCACAAGGACTCCCAAATCCCTTTCTGCCTCAGATTTTTGTGTTTTCTCTCTATTGAGTAAATAGTCCACCCTTTTATTTCTTCTCCCAAAGTGCATGACCACACACTTCCCGACACTGCATTCCATCTCCCCATCACCCATTCTCCTAATCTAAGTCCTTCTGTAGCCTCTCCTCAAACCTACCTGCCCCTCCACCTATCTTCATATCATGTGCAAACTTTCCAACAAAGCCATCAATTCCATCATGCAAATCATTGATATATAACGTAAAAAGAATCAGTCCAACACAAAGTCACCAGCAGCCAACCAGAAAAGGCTCCCTTTATTCCCACTCTTTGCCTCCTGTAATACCATGGGCTTGTAACTTGCTAAACAGCCTCATGTGTGACACATTGTCAAACATCTTCTGAAAATCCTAGTAAACAACATCCACTGATTCTCCTTTGTTATCCAGCTTGTTATTTCTTCAAAGGCTTCCAACAGAATTGTCAGACGAGATTTTCCCTTGAGGAAACCATGCTGACTTTGGCCTATTTTATCATGTGCCTCCAAGTACCCCAAAACCACATCTTTAACAAATGCCTCCAACATATTCCCAGCCACTGAAGTTAGAATAACTGCACTATAATTTCCTTACTTCTGCCTCCCTCCCTTATTGAAAAATAGACTGACATTTGCAATTTTCCAGTCCTCCGGAACCATTCCATAATCTAATGTTTCTTAAAAGATAATTACTAAGGCCTCCACAATCTCTTCAGCAACCTCTTTCAGAACTTTGGGGTGTACACCATCTGGTCCAGGTGCCTCACCTACCCTCAGACCTTTCAATTTCCCAACAACCTTCTTTCTACTTATGGTAACTTCACACACTTCTGCCCCCGACACCTGGAAATCCAGCACACTGCCAGTGTCTTCCACAGTGAAGACCGATGCAAAATACTTATTCATTATCTGCCATTTCCTTGGGAGTGTGTGATGAAACGAAGTAGAGGGAGTTTTCTTTGTGTCTGACCCTGTGAGTGTGTGATGGGACAGTGTGGAGGGAGATTCACTTTGTGTCTGACCCTGGGAGTGTGTGATGGGACAGTGTGGAGGGAGATTCACTTTGTGTCTGACCCTGGGAGTGTGTGATGGGACAATGTGGAGAGTTTCACTCTGTGTCTGACCCTGGGAGTGTGTGATGGGACAGTGCAGAGGGAGCTTCACTATGTGTCTGACCCTGGGAGAGTGTGATGGGACAGTATGGAGGGAGATTCACTATGTGTCTGACCCTGTGAGTGTGTGATGGGACAGTGTGGAGGGAGATTCACTCTGTATCTGACCCTGGGTGTGTGTGATGGGACCGTGTAGAGGGAGCTTCACTATATGTCTGACCCTGGGAGTGTGTGATGGGACGGTGTGGAGGGAGATTCACTCTGTATCTGACCCTGGGAGTGTGTGATGGGACAGTGTAGAGGGAGCTTCACTCTGTGTCTGATCCTGGGAGTGTGTGATGGGATGGTGTGGAGGGAGCTTCACTCTGTATCTGACCCCGGGAGTGTGTGATGGGACAGTGTGGAGGGAGATTCACTCTGTGTCTGACGCTAGGAGTGTGAGATGGGACGGTGTGGAGGGAGTTTCTTTCTTTTTAAATCTCTTTATTAATTTTTCAAAATTATAAACTCAATAACAAAGTTAGTACAAAGAGATTGCAATAATGTTCATCAGCATATATAAAATGAATTTTAAGTAACATAGATATAAAAGACTTCCAAACTCATAATGAAATTAATCATTAAAAAAAAGAAATAAAAAGAAAAAAATATATATAAACCAAAAAAACCCCAAAAGAAAAAAAGAAAAAAAAGCCCAAGAAAAAGCAAAACAGGGCTAGACCAACAGCTTGTATCAGACACATTCAATAATGTCGTTATCTCCGCTCCTCTCCTCATATAATTTAAGTTTAGAAAAAAGATTCGGAAAGGTCAGATTACATCATATGAAAATGTTGCATAAAAGGTTTCCAAGTTTCTTCAAATTTAATCGAAGGGTCAAAAATATCACTTCTAATTTTTTCTAAATTTAAACTTAATATGGTTTGAGAAAACCATTGGAATGTAGTTGGAGGATTAGTTTCCTTCCAGTTCAACAAAATAGATCTTCTTGCCATTAAAGTAACAAAAGCTATCATTCGACAGGCTGAAGAAGACAAAGATCTATGTTCTACCATTGGCAATCCAAAGGTTGCCGTAATAGGATGGGGTTTTAACTCGAAGCGTAGAACTGTTGAAATAATATCAAAAATGTCTTTCCAATATTTTTCCAAAAGAGGACAAGACCAAAACATATGAGTTAAAGAAGCCACTTCAGAGTGACATCTATCACAGGTAGGGTTTATATGGGAACAAAAACGAACTAGTTTATCTTTGGACATATGAGCTTGGTGTACTACTTTAAATTGTATTAAAGTATGTTTAGCACATATAGAAGAAGTACTAACTAACTGAAAAATGTTTCCCCATTTCTCTATAGGTAGGGAAAGTTGAAGTTCCCTTTCCCATTCATTTTTGATTTTATCAGATATATCTGGCTGTAATTTCATAATTATATCATAAATTATTGCTATTAATCCCTTCTGCAAAGGATTAAAGCCTAAAATTTTATCAAGAATGCCAGAAGGATTGGAAGTCGGAAAGGTAGGCAATGTAATATTTTAAAAATTTCTTATTTATAGGTATCTAAAAAAATGGGATCTTGGCAAATCAAATTTCTCAGATAACTGCTCAAAAGACATAAAGCAGTTATCCAAAAATAAATCACGAAAACATATTATACCTTTCGTTTTCCATATCAAAATGGCTTGGTCCATTACCGACGGTTGGAAAAAGAAATTAGATATAATAGGACTTGATAACATAAATTCATTCAGGCCAAAAAATTTACAAAATTGAAACCATATTCGCAATGTATGTTTAACTATAGGGTTGAAAATTTGTTTATTCAATTTAGATAGTGCAAAAGGCAATGAAGTTCCTAAAATGGAGGCTAAAGAAAACCCTTGTACAGAATGGCCTTCAGGGGTTACCCAATGTGGGCTTGGAGTTATATTCCAATCTTGTGTCCAAAATATTAAGTATCGGATATTAATTGCCCAGTAATAAATTCTTAGCAACATACATCAAAGTTGCTGGTGAACGCAGCAGGCCAGGCAGCATCTATAGGAAGAGGTGCAGTCGACGTTTCAGGCCGAGACCCTTCGTCAGGACTAACTGAAGGAAGAGTGAGTAAGGGATTTGAAAGCTGGAGGGGGAGGGGGAGATGCAAAATGATAGGAGAAGACAGGAGGGGGAGGGATAGAGCCGAGAGCTGGACAGGTGATAGGCAGAAGGGGATACGAGAGGATCATGGGACAGGAGGTCCGGGAAGAAAGACGGGGGGGGTGACCCAGAGGATGGGCAAGAGGTATATTCAGAGGGACAGAGGGAGAAAAAGGAGAGTGAGAGAAAGAATGTGTGCATAAAAATGAGTAACAGATGGGGTACGAGGGGGAGGTGGGGCCTAGCGGAAGTTAGAGAAGTCAATGTTCATGCCATCAGGTTGGAGGCTACCCATACGGAATATAAGGTGTTGTTCCTCCAACCTGAGTGTGGCTTCATCTTTACAGTAGAGGAGGCCGTGGATAGACATGTCAGAATGGGAATGGGATGTGGAATTAAAATGTGTGGCCACTGGGAGATCCTGCTTTCTCTGGCGGACAGAGCGTAGATGTTCAGCAAAGCGGTCTCCCAGTCTGCGTCGGGTCTCACCAATATATAAAAGGCCACATCGGGAGCACCGGACGCAGTATATCACCCCAGTCGACTCACAGGTGAAGTGATGCCTCACCTGGAAGGACTGTTTGGGGCCCTGAATGGTGGTAAGGGAGGAAGTGTAAGGGCATGTGTAGCACTTGTTCCGCTTACACGGATAAGTGCCAGGAGGGAGATCAGTGGGGAGGGATGGGGGGGACGAATGGACAAGGGAGTTGTGTAGGGAGCGATCCCTGCGGAATGCAGAGAGAGGGGGGGAGGGAAAGATATGCTTAGTGGTGGGATCCCGTTGGAGGTGGCGGAAGTTACGGAGAATAATATGTTGGACCCGGAGGCTGGTGGGGTGGTAGGTGAGGACCAGGGGAACCCTATTCCTAGTGGGGTGGTGGGAGGATGGAGTGAGAGCAGATGTACGTGAAATGGGGGAGATGCGTTTAAGAGCAGAGTTGATGGAGGAAGGGAAGCCCCTTTCTTTAAAAAATGAAGACATCTCCCTCGTCCTAGAATGAAAAGCCTCATCCTGAGAGCAGATGCGGCGGAGACGGAGGAATTGCGAGAAGGGGATGGCGTTTTTGCAAGAGACAGGGTGAGAAGAGGAATAGTCCAGATAGCTGTGAGAGTCAGTAGGCTTATAGTAGATATCAGTGGATAAGCTGTCTCCAGAGACAGAGACAGAAAGATCTAGAAAGGGGAGGGAGGTGTCGGAAATGGACCAGGTCAACTTGAGGGCAGGGTGAAAGTTGGAGGCAAAGTTAATAAAGTCAACGAGTTCTGCATGCGTGCAGGAAGCAGCGCCAATGCAGTCGTCGATGTAGCGAAGGAAAAGTGGGGGACAGATACCAGAATAGGCACGGAACACAGATTGTTCCACAAACCCAACAAAAAGGCAGGCATAGCTAGGACCCATACGGGTGCCCATAGCTACACCTTTAGTTTGGAGGAAGTGGGAGGAGCAAAAGGAGAAATTATTAAGAGTAAGGACTAATTCTGCTAGACGGAGCAGAGTGGTGGTAGAGGGGAACTGATTAGGTCTGGAATCCAAAAAGAAGCGTAGAGCTTTGAGACCTTCCTGATGGGGGATGGAAGTATATAGGGACTGGACATCCATGGTGAAAATAAAGCGGTGGGGGCCAGGGAACTTAAAATCATCGAAAAGTTTAAGAGCGTGAGAAGTGTCACGAACATAGGTCGGAAGGGATTGAACAAGGGGTGATAAAACAGTGTCGAGGTATGCAGAAACGAGTTCGGTGGGGCAGGAGCAAGCTGAGACAATAGGTTGGCCAGGACAGGCAGGTTTGTGGATCTTGGGTAGGAGGTAGAAACGGGAAGTGCGGGGTGTGGGAACTATAAGGTTGGTAGCAGTGGATGGGAGATCCCCTGAGCGGATAAAGTCGTTGATAGTGTGGGAGACAATGGCCTGGTGCTCATTGGTGGGGTCACGATCGAGGGGTAAATAAGAGGAGGTATCCGCGAGTTGTCGCTGTGCCTCGGCAAGGTAGAGGTCAGTATGCCAGACTACAACAGCACCCCCTTTATCAGCGGGTTTAATAATAATGTTAGGATTAGTGCGGAGGGAGTGGAGAGCAGAGCGTTCCGAAGGAGTGAGGTTGGAATGGGGACAAGGTGCGGTGAAGTCGAGACGGTTGATGTCCCGTCGGCAGTTGGCAATAAAGAGATCCAGAGCAGGCAGAAGACCAGAGCGGGGTGTCCATGAAGAAGAGGAGGGTTGAAGACGGGAGAAGGGGTCATCGGTGGGGGTGGAAGAGTCCTTGCCGAAGAAGTAGGCTCGGAGACGGAGACGGCGGAAGAAAAGTTCTGCATCGTGACGAACACAGAACTCGCTGAGGTGTGGGCGAAGGGGGACAAAGGTGAGGCCCTTACTGAGAACAGAGCGTTCTGCCTCCGACAGTTGAAGGTCGGAGGGGATGGTAAAGACCCGGCACGGATGAGAGCTGGGATCAGAGGGGGGAGGGGGGAGGCTGGGGGTGTCAATGGAGAGGGGAGGGTTGGGGTGAGAGGAAGATGGAGCTTCTGAGGGCCCAGGAGCTGACGGTGGGATCTGAGGAAGACGGGGCTGCGGAGTGGTGGTGGGGGAAGGGGAGACGGGAGTCACAACAGCAGCACATAAAGACCCGGCCTGGAGTTCAAGGCTGGAGTCGCAGTTGGTGGTTGCGCGATCGCTTTGAATGTCTCCATGGTTGTTGCTGGAGTCCGGGTTTTGAATATGTCCTGAGGTGTTGGAGCCGCCGAGATCAACGGCAGGGGCCGCAATTGAAAGTTCATGCCTGCTAGCGTCGGGGCCGGCAGGCTCTGGAGTCCGTAGATGTAGGATCTTGGGATCTTTGCCTAACATGACAAAGTCAAAGAAACGGCGATTGCAGGCGTGGATCCGACGGAGGATGAAATAGCGGGTAGGACCATTACAGACGGCGAAGAAAGTGTCCCGAAGGTGTGGAAGGGTCTGGGATAGGGACACCAAGTACCTCCTCATGGCGGAGAGCGTCGCCTTCAGAGCTTGACGGGAGAAGCGGCGAGAGGCAGAGTCAATGAAATGTGAGTACCTGGGATCCTCAGAAGGTCCATATTGAGAGGCTTGGAAACGAATCCTAAAGCCAACTGGAGTAAGTTGGCGACGGAGGCACGTTCCAAGAAAGGATATATGGCTGTGATAGCGAGTTTGAGTCAAAGTCTGGTCGAAAAGTTGAAGAGCCGAAGAAATCACAGATAACCACCCTCTTTCTTAGATTTCTGTAAGTATTTTTTTACTTAATCTGGGATTTCTATTTTGCCATACATAAGAGGAAATTTTAGAATCAATAGTATCAAAAAAAGATTTAGGAATAAAAATCGGTATCGCTTGAAATAAATATAAAAATTTGGGTAAAATAATCATTTTAAAAGCATTAATACGGCCAATCAGTGATAGAGACAAAGGGGACCAATTAGTAATCAGTTGTTTAACCTGATTAATTAATGGTAAAAGGTTGAAATTGAATAGATCCTTATGTCTCTTAGTAATTTTAACTCCCAAATAAGTTAAATAGTCTTTAGTCATTCTAAATGGAGAGTTTCTATAAATGGGAACCTGCATATTTAATGGAAAGAGTTCGCTCTTACCTTGGTTCAATTTATAACCAGAAAAGCTACTAAACTGAGCAAGCAAAGTTAATACTGCCGGAATAGATTTTCCTGGGTTAGAAATATATAATAGTAGATCATCTGCATATAGTGATAATTTATGAGTCTCATTTCCACGAGTAATACCAAATATATTAGGGGAGTCACGAATGGCAATAGCTAACGGTTCCAAAGCAATATCAAATAGTAATGGACTAAGAGGGCAACCCTGCCTAGTACCACGGAATAAATGAAAGAAAGGGGATCTTTGGTTGTTAGTAAATACCCAGGCCAAAGGGGTAAAATATATCAGTTTAATCCAGGAAATGAATATCGGACTAAAATTAAATTTCTCAAGGGTATTGAATAAATATACCCATTCAACTCTATCAAAAGCTTTTTCAGCATCTAATGAAATAACACATTCTGGAATTTTGGGTGAAGGTGTATAAACAATATTCATTAATCTCCTAATATTAAAAAAAGAGTAACAGTTTTTAATAAATCCAGTTTGGGGTAATACATTCTCCAATCTCGTTGCCAATATTTTAGAAAAAATCTTAGAATCAACATTCAGCAGATATATAGATCTATAAGATGCACATTCAGTAGGATCCTTATCTTTTTTAAGAATTAGGGAAATTGAAGCTCGATAGAAAGATTGTGGTAATTTACCTATTGACACTGCATCCCTAAAAACGCTACATAGCCAAGGAGTTAGTGTAGTTGAGAAAAAATTTTAAAATTCTACTGTAAATCCATCTGGACCAGGTGCTTTACCTGAATTCATTGAAAAAATAGCATTCTTTATTTCCTCTACAGTAATAGGTACATCTAGTTTTGAACGTTCATTAGATGATAATTTTGGAATATTCAGTTTCTTTAAAAATTCATAGATTATAGTGGAGTCATCAGGAAATTCTGATTGATATAGGGAGGTATAAAATTCTTGAAAGGATTTATTAATCTCATCATGGTGAACTGTCAAAGTGCCATCTTGTTTACGAATCTTAAGAACCTGTCGTATAACCGAGGCCAATTTCAATTGATTAGCTAAAAGTTTCCCAGTTTTATCACCATGTATATAAAATTGCTCTTAGTTTTGATTAAATGACTTTCAATCAAAGATGATAATACGGGATTATGTTCCATTTCAAGTTCAACAGGGAGTGTCATTCTGTGTCTGACCCCTGGAGTGTGTGATGGGACAGTGTGGAGGGAGTTTCACTCTGTGTCTGACCCCTGGGAGTGTGTGATGGGACAGTGTGGAGAGAGATTCACTCTGTGTCTGACCCTGGGAGTGTGTGATGGGACAGTGTGGAGGGAGTTTCACTCTGTGTCTGACCCCTGGGAGTGTGTGATGGGACAGTGTGGAGAGAAATTCACTCTGTGTCTGACCCCTGGGAGTGTGTGATGGGACAGTGTGGAGAGAGATTCACTCTGTGTCTGACCCCTGGGAGTGTGTGATGGGACAGTGTGGAGGGAGTTTCACTCGGTGTCTGACCCTGGGAGTGTGTGATGAGACAGTGTGGAGGGAGACTCACTCTGTGTGTGACCCTGGGAGTGTGTGATGGGACAGTGTGGAGGGAGTTTCACTCTGTGTCTGACCCTGGGAGTGTGTGATGGGACAGTGTGGAGGGAGTTTCACTCTGTGTCTGACCCTGGGAGTGTGTGATGGGACAGTGTGGAGAGAGATTCACTCTGTGTCTGACCCCTGGGAGTGTGTGATGGGGCAGTGTGGAGGGAGTTTCACTCTGTGTCTGACCCTGGGAGTGTGTGATGGGATGGTGTGGAGGGAGTTTCACTCTGTGTCTGACCCTGGGAGTGTGTGATGGGACAGTGTGGAGAGAGATTCACTCTGTGTCTGACCCCTGGGAGTGTGTGATGGGGCAGTGTGGAGGGAGTTTCACTCTGTGTCTGACCCTGGGAGTGTGTGATGGGATGGTGTGGAGGGAGTTTCACTCTGTGTCTGACCCTGGGAGTGTGTGATGGGACAGTGTGGAGGGAGTTTCACTCTGTGTCTGACCCTGGGAGGGTGTGAAGGGACGGTGTGGAGGGAGCTTCACTCTGTGACTGACCCTGGGAGTGTGTGATGGGACAGCGTGGAGGGAGTTTTACTCTGTGTCTGACCCTGGGAGTGTGTGATGGGACAGTGTGGAGGGAGCTTCATTCTGCCCTTTCCTGGGGGAATCTCTATTTAAGTTTGTTTTTCTCCAGATTTAGACATCAGTACCTTTGCACCCACCAGTCTCCCTGCGACAGGTAAGTGACAGCTGGTCTGTCGGATTCATTGGCTGTGCAGTAATTAGAGCAGCTCAACGTAGTGGTGCTTTGTCACAATCGGCCTCTCCTGATGGAATAATCGAGTTCACTTACCATCCCTTCTGCGACTTGCTGCAGCCTAACTAAGGGGCTTTACTGGCTGGCGAAAGGCGAATGGCCCTAGCGATAGCACAACCGCGTGCATGCGCTCCATCTGCAGGGAACTGTGTGCGCACATCCGGGTCTGACCTCACACCGGTTTGCACTCAGCAATGCCGGCTTGTTTAAGGGGAGCACGTTAACAGGGATGAGACCTTTCCCTCCTCACCCCTCCCACAGTGTTCCCTCCTCACCCCTCCCACAGCGTTCCCTCCTCACCCCTCCCACAGCGTTCCCTCCTCACCCCCTCCCACAGCACACCCTCCTCACCCCCTCCCACAGTGTTCCCTCCTCACCCCCTCACACAGCGTTCCCTCCTCACCTCCTCCCACAGTGTTCCCTACTCACCCCCTCCCACAGCGTTCCCTCCTCACCCCTCCCACAGCGTTCCCTCCTCACTCTCTCCCACAGTGTTCCCTCCTCACCCCTCCCACAGCGTTCCCTCCTCACCCCTCCCACAGTGTTCCCTCTTCACCCCTCCCACAGTGTTCCCTCCTCACCCCTCCCACAGTGTTCCCTCCTCACCCCTCCCACAGCGTTCCCTCCTCACCAGCTCCCACAGCACACCCTACTCACCCCCTCCCACAGCGTTCCCTCCTCACCTCCTCCCACAGTGTTCCCTCCTCACCCCTCCCACAGCGTTCCCTCCTCACCAGCTCCCACAGCACACCCTACTCACCCCCTCCCACAGCGTTCCCTCCTCACCTCCTCCCACAGTGTTCCCTACTCACCCCCTCCCACAGCGTTCCCTCCTCACCAGCTCCCACAGCACACCCTACTCACCCCCTCCCACAGCGTTCCCTCCTCACCTCCTCCCACAGTGTTCCCTACTCACCCCCTCCCACAGTGTTCCCTCTTCACCCCTCCCACAGTGTTCCCTCCTCACCCCTCCCACAGTGTTCCCTCCTCACCCCTCCCACAGTGTTCCCTCCTCACGCCTCCCACAGCGTTCCCTCCTCACCCCTCCCACAACGTTCCCTCCTCACCCCTCAAACAGCGTTCCCTCCTCACCCCCTCCCACAGCACACCCTCCTCACCCCCTCCCACAGCACACCCTCCTCACCCCCTCCCACAGCATTCCCTCCTCACCCCCTCCCACAGCGTTCCCTCCTCACCTCCTCCCACAGTGTTCCCTACTCACCCCCTCCCACAGCGTTCCCTCCTCACCCCTCCCACAGCGTTCCCTCCTCACTCTCACCCACAGTGTTCCCTCCTCACTCTCTCCCACAGTGTTCCCTCCTCACCCCTCCCACAGCGTTCCCTCCTCACCCCTCCCACAGCGTTCCCTCCTCACTCTCACCCACAGTGTTCCCTCCTCACTCTCTCCCACAGTGTTCCCTCCTCACCCCTCCCACAGCGTTCCCTCCTCACCCCTCCCACAGTGTTCCCTACTCACCCCCTCCCACAGTGTTCCCTCCTCACCCCCTCCCACAGCACACCCTCCTCACCCCCTCCCACAGCGTTCCCTCCTCACCCACTCCCACAGCGTTCCCTCCTCACCTCCTCCCACAGTGTTCCCTACTCACCTCCTCCCACAGTGTTCCCTACTCACCCCCTCCCACAGTGTTCCCTCTTCACCCCTCCCACAGTGTTCCCTCCTCACCCCTCCCACAGTGTTCCCTCCTCACCCCCCACAGTGTTCCCTCCTCACCCCTCCCACAGCGTTCCCTCCTCACCCCTCCCACAACGTTCCCTCCTCACCCCTCAAACAGCGTTCCCTCCTCACCCCCTCCCACAGCACACCCTCCTCACCCCCTCCCACAGCGTTCCCTCCTCACCCCCTCCCACAGCGTTCCCTCCTCACCTCCTCCCACAGTGTTCCCTACTCACCCCCTCCCACAGCGTTCCCTCCTCACCCCTCCCACTGTGTTCCCTCCTCACTCTCTCCCACAGTGTTCCCTCCTCACCCCTCCCACAGTGTTCCCTCTTCACCCCTCCCACAGTGTTCCCTCCTCACCCCTCCCACAGCGTTCGCTCCTCACCCCTCCCACAGCGTTCCCTCTTCACCCCTCCCACAGCGTTCCCTCTTCACCCCTCCCACAGTGTTCCCTCTTCACCCCTCCCACAGCGTTCCCTCCTCACTCTCTCCCACAGTGTTCCCTCCTCACTCTCTCCCACAGTGTTCCCTCCTCACCCCTCCCACAGAGTTCCCTCTTCACCCCTCCCACAGTGTTCGCTCCTCACCCCTCCCACAGCGTTTGCTCCTCACCCCTCCCACAGCGTTCCCTCTTCACCCCTCCCACAGCGTTCCCTCCTCACCCCTCCCTCAGCGTTCCCTCCTCACCCCTCCCACAGTGTTCCCTCTTAACCCCTCCCACAGTGTTCCCTCCTCACCCCTCCCACAGCGTTCCCTCCTCACCCCCTCCCACAGCGTTCCCTCCTCACCCCCTCCCACAGAGTTCCCTCCTCACCCCCTCCCACAGCACACCCTCCTCACCCCCTCCCACAGCGTTCCCTCCTCACCACCTCCCACAGCGTTCCCTCCTCACCTCTTCCCACAGTGTTCCCTACTCACCCCCTCTGACAGTGTTCCCTCCTCACCCCTCCCACAGCGTTCCCTCCTCACTCTCTCCCACAGTGTTCCCTCCTCACCCCTCCCACAGTGTTCCCTCCTCACCCCTCCCACAGCGTTCCCTACTCACCCCCTCCCACAGCACACCCTCCTCACCCCCTCCCACAGCTTTCCATCCTCACCCCTCCCACAGTGTTCCCTCCTCACCCCTCCCACAGTGTTCCCTCCTCACACCTCCCACAGTGTTCCCTCTTCACCCCTCCCACAGCGTTCCCTCCTCACCCCTCCCACAGCGTTCCCTCCTCGCCCCCTCCCACAGCACACCCTCCTCACCCCCTCCCACAGCGTTCCCTCCTCACCCCCTCCCACAGCGTTCCCTCCTCACCTCCTCCCACAGTGTTCCCTCCTCACCCCTCCCACAGCGTTCCCTCCTCACCCCTCCCACAGCGTTCCCTCCTCACTCTCTCCCACAGTGTTCCCTCCTCACCCCTCCCACAGCGTTCCCTCCTCACCCCTCCCACAGCGTTGCCTCCTCACCCCCTCCCACAGCACACCCTCCTCACCCCCTCCCACAGCACACCCTCCTCACCCCCTCCCACAGCGTTCCCTCCTCACCCCCTCCCACAGCGTTCCCTCCTCACCTCCTCCCACAGTGTTCCCTACTCACCCCCTCCCACAGCGTTCCCTCCTCACCCCTCCCACAGCGTTCCCTCCTCACCCCTCCCACAACGTTCCCTCCTCACCCCTCAAACAGCGTTCCCTCCTCACCCCCTCCCACAGCACACCCTCCTCACCCCCTCCCACAGCACACCCTCCTCACCCCCTCCCACAGCGTTCCCTCCTCACCCCCTCCCACAGCGTTCCCTCCTCACCCCTCTCACAGTGTTCCCTCTTCACCCCTCCCACAGTGTTCCCTCCTCACCCCTCCCACAGTGTTCCCTCTTCACCCCTCCCACAGTGTTCCCTCCTCACCTCCTCCCACAGCGTTCCCTCTTCATCCCTCCCACAGCACACCCTCCTCACCCCCTCCCACAGCGTTCCCTCCTCACCCACTCCCACAGCGTTCCCTCCTCACCCCCTCCCACAGCACACCCTCCTCACCCCCTCCCACAGCGTTCCCTCCTCACCCACTCCCACAGCGTTCCCTCCTCACCTCCTCCCACAGTGTTCCCTACTCACCCCCTCCCACAGCGTTCCCTCCTAACCTCCTCCCACAGTGTTCCCTACTCACCCCCTCCCACAGTGTTCCCTCTTCACCCCTCCCACAGTGTTCCCTCCTCACCCCTCCCACAGTGTTCCCTCTTCACCCCTCCCACAGTGTTCCCTCCTCACCCCTCCCACAGCGTTCCCTCCTCACCCCTCCCACAACGTTCCCTCCTCACCCCTCAAACAGCGTTCCCTCCTCACCCCCTCCCACAGCACACCCTCCTCACCCCCTCCCACAGCATTCTCTCCTCACCCCCTCCCACAGCGTTCCCTCCTCACCTCCTCCCACAGTGTTCCCTACTCACCCCCTCCCACAGCGTTCCCTCCTCACCCCTCCCACAGCGTCCCTCCTCACTCTCTCCCACAGTGTTCCCTCCTCACCCCTCCCACAGTGTTCCCTCCTCACCCCTCCCACAGCGTTCCCTCCTCACCCCTCCCACAGCGTTCCCTCCTCACCAGCTCCCACAGCACACCCTCCTCACCCCCTCCCACAGCGTTCCCTCCTCACCAGCTCCCACAGCACACCCTCCTCACCCCTCCCACAGCGTTCCCTCCTCACCAGCTCCCACAGCACACCCTCCTCACCCCTCCCACAGCGTTCCCTCCTCACCAGCTCCCACAGCACACCCTCCTCACCTCCTCCCACAGCGTTCCCTCCTCACCAGCTCCCACAGCGTTCCCTCCTCACCTCCTCCCACAGCGTTCCCTCCTCACCTCCTCCCACTGTGTTCCCTACTCACCCCCTCCCACAGTGTTCCCTCCTCACCCCCTCCCACAGCACACCCTCCTCACCCCCTCCCACAGTGTTCCCTCCTCACCCCTCCCACAGTGTTCCCTCCTCACCCCCCCCCACAGTGTTCCCTCCTCACCCCCCCACAGTGTTCCCTCCTCACCCCTCCCACAGCGTTCCCTCCTCACCCCTCCCACAATGTTCCCTCCTCACCCCTCAAACAGCGTTCCCTCCTCACCCCCTCCCACAGCACACCCTCCTCACCCCCTCCCACAGCGTTCCCTCCTCACCCCCTCCCACAGCGTTCCCTCCTCACCTCCTCCCACAGTGTTCCCTACTCACCCCACCCACAGCGTTCCCTCCTCACCCCCTCCCACAGCGTTCCCTCCTCACCCCCTCCCACAGCGTTCCCTCCTCACCTCCTCCCACAGTGTTCCCTACTCACCCCCTCCCACAGCGTTCCCTCCTCACCCCTCCCACAGCGTTCCCTCCTCACTCTCTCCCACAGCGTTCCCTCCTCACTCTCTCCCACAGTGTTCCCTCCTCACCCCTCCCACAGTGTTCCCTCTTCACCCCTCCCACAGTGTTCCCTCCTCACCCCTCCCACAGCGTTCGCTCCTCACCCCTCCCACAGCGTTCCCTCCTCACCCCTCCCTCAGCGTTCCCTCCTCACTCTCTCCCACAGTGTTCCCTCCTCACTCTCTCCCACAGTGTTCCGTCCTCACCCCTCCCACAGTGTTCCCTCTTCACCCCTCCCACAGTGTTCGCTCCTCACCCCTCCCACAGTGTTCGCTCCTCACCCCTCCCACAGCGTTCCCTCTTCACCCCTCCCACCGCGTTCCCTCTTCACCCCTCCCACAGTGTTCCCTCCTCACCCCTCCCTCAGCGTTCCCACCTCACCCCTCCCACAGTGTTCCCTCTTAACCCCTCCCACAGTGTTCCCTCCTCACCCCTCCCACAGCGTTCCCTCCTCACCCCCTCCCACAGCACACCCTCCTCAACCCCTCCCACAGTGTTCCCTCCTCACCCCTCCCACAGCGTTCCCTCCTCACCCCCTCCCTCAGCACACCCTCCTCACCCCCTCCCACAGCGTTCCCTCCTCACCCCCTCCCACAGCGTTCCCTCCTCACCCCTCTCACAGTGTTCCCTCTTCACCCCTCCCACAGTGTTCCCTCCTCACCCCTCCCACAGTGTTCCCTCTTCACCCCTCCCACAGTGTTCCCTCCTCACCTCCTCCCACAGCGTTCCCTCTTCATCCCTCCCACAGCACACCCTCCTCACCCCCTCCCACAGCGTTCCCTCCTCACCCCTCCCACAGCGTTCCCTCCTCACCCCCTCCCACAGCACACCCTCCTCACCCCCTCCCACAGCGTTCCCTCCTCACCCACTCCCACAGCGTTCCCTCCTCACCTCCTCCCACAGTGTTCCCTACTCACCCCCTCCCACAGCGTTCCCTCCTAACCTCCTCCCACAGTGTTCCCTACTCACCCCCTCCCACAGTGTTCCCTCTTCACCCCTCCCACAGTGTTCCCTCCTCACCCCTCCCACAGTGTTCCCTCTTCACCCCTCCCACAGTGTTCCCTCCTCACCCCTCCCACAGCGTTCCCTCCTCACCCCTCCCACAACGTTCCCTCCTCACCCCTCAAACAGCGTTCCCTCCTCACCCCCTCCCACAGCACACCCTCCTCACCCCCTCCCACAGCATTCTCTCCTCACCCCCTCCCACAGCGTTCCCTCCTCACCTCCTCCCACAGTGTTCCCTACTCACCCCCTCCCACAGCGTTCCCTCCTCACCCCTCCCACAGCGTCCCTCCTCACTCTCTCCCACAGTGTTCCCTCCTCACTCTCTCCCACAGTGTTCCCTCCTCACCCCTCCCACAGTGTTCCCTCCTCACCCCTCCCACAGCGTTCCCTCCTCACCCCTCCCACAGCGTTCCCTCCTCACCAGCTCCCACAGCACACCCTCCTCACCCCCTCCCACAGCGTTCCCTCCTCACCTCCTCCCACAGCGTTCCCTCCTCACCTCCTCCCACTGTGTTCCCTACTCACCCCCTCCCACAGTGTTCCCTCCTCACCCCCTCCCACAGCACACCCTCCTCACCCCCTCCCACAGTGTTCCCTCCTCACCCCTCCCACAGTGTTCCCTCCTCACCCCCCCCCACAGTGTTCCCTCCTCACCCCCCCACAGTGTTCCCTCCTCACCCCTCCCACAGCGTTCCCTCCTCACCCCTCCCACAATGTTCCCTCCTCACCCCTCAAACAGCGTTCCCTCCTCACCCCCTCCCACAGCACACCCTCCTCACCCCCTCCCACAGCGTTCCCTCCTCACCCCCTCCCACAGCGTTCCCTCCTCACCTCCTCCCACAGTGTTCCCTACTCACCCCCTCCCACAGCGTTCCCTCCTCACCCCTCCCACAGCGTTCCCTCCTCACTCTCTCCCACAGCGTTCCCTCCTCACTCTCTCCCACAGTGTTCCCTCCTCACCCCTCCCACAGTGTTCCCTCTTCACCCTTCCCACAGTGTTCCCTCCTCACCCCTCCCACAGCGTTCGCTCCTCACCCCTCCCACAGCGTTCCCTCTTCACCCCTCCCACAGCGTTCCCTCCTCACCCCTCCCTCAGCGTTCCCTCCTCACTCTCTCCCACAGTGTTCCCTCCTCACTCTCTCCCACAGTGTTCCCTCCTCACCCCTCCCACAGTGTTCCCTCTTCACCCCTCCCACAGTGTTCGCTCCTCACCCCTCCCACAGTGTTCGCTCCTCACCCCTCCCACAGCGTTCCCTCTTCACCCCTCCCACAGCGTTCCCTCTTCACCCCTCCCACAGTGTTCCCTCCTCACCCCTCCCTCAGCGTTCCCACCTCACCCCTCCCACAGTGTTCCCTCTTAACCCCTCCCACAGTGTTCCCTCCTCACCCCTCCCACAGCGTTCCCTCCTCACCCCCTCCCACAGCACACCCTCCTCAACCCCTCCCACAGTGTTCCCTCCTCACCCCTCCCACAGCGTTCCCTCCTCACCCCCTCCCTCAGCACACCCTCCTCACCCCCTCCCACAGCGTTCCCTCCTCACCCCCTCCCACAGTGTTCCCTACTCACCCCCTCTGACAGTGTTCCCTCCTCACCCCTCCCACAGCGTTCCCTCCTCACTCTCTCCCACAGTGTTCCCTCCTCACCCCTCCCACAGTGTTCCCTCCTCACCCCTCCCACAGCACACCCTCCTCACCCCCTCCCACAGCATTCCCTCCTCACCCACTCCCACAGCGTTCCCTCCTCACCTCCTCCCACAGTGTTCCCTACTCACCCCCTCCCACAGTGTTCCCTCCTCACCCCCTCCCACAGCACACCCTCCTCACCCCCTCCCACAGCGTTCCCTCCTCACCCCCTCCCACAGCGTTCCCTCCTCACCCCCTCCCACAGCGTTCCCTCCTCACCCACTCCCACAGCGTTCCCTCCTCACCTCCTCCCACAGTGTTCCCTACTCACCCCCTCCCACAGTGTTCCCTCCTCACCCGCTCCCACAGCTTTCCCTCCTCACCCCTCCCACAGCGTTCCCTCCTCACCTCCTCCCACAGCGTTCCCTCCTCACCTCCTCCCACAGTGTTCCCTACTCATCCCCTCCCACAGTGTTCCCTCCTCACCCCCTCCCACAGCACACCCTCCTCACCCCCTCCCACAGCGTTCCCTCCTCACCCACTCCCACAGCGTTCCCTCCTCACCTCCTCCCACAGTGTTCCCTACTCACCCCCTCCCACAGTGTTCACTCCTCACCCCCTCCCACAGCACACCCTCCTCACCCCCTCCCACAGCGTTCCCTCCTCACCCACTCCCACAGCGTTCCCTCCTCACCTCCTCCCACAGTGTTCCCTACTCACCTCCTCCCACAGTGTTCCCTACTCACCCCCTCCCACAGTGTTCCCTCTTCACCCCTCCCACAGTGTTCCCTCTTCACCCCTCCCACAGTGTTCCCTCCTCACCCCTCACACAGTGTTCCCTCTTCACCCCTCCCACAGTGTTCCCTCCTCACCCCCTCCCACAGTGTTCCCCTCACCCCCCCACAGTGTTCCCTCCTCACCCCCCCACAGTGTTCCTCACCCCTCCCACAGCGTTCCCTCCTCACCCCTCCCACAATGTTCCCTCCTCACCCCTCAAACAGCGTTCCCTCCTCACCCCCTCCCACAGCACACCCTCCTCACCCCCTCCCACAGCGTTCCCTCCTCACCCCCTCCCACAGCGTTCCCTCCTCACCCCTCCCACAGTGTTCCCTCCTCACTCTCTCCCACAGTGTTCCCTCCTCACTCTCTCCCACAGTGTTCCCTCCTCACCCCTCCCACAGTGTTCCCTCTTCACCCCTCCCACAGTGTTCCCTCCTCACCCCTCCCACAGCGTTCGCTCCTCACCCCTCCCACAGCGTTCCCTCTTCACCCCTCCCACAGCGTTCCCTCCTCACCCCTCCCTCAGCGTTCTCTCCTCACCCCTCCCACAGTGTTCCCTCTTCACCCCTCCCACAGCGTTCCCTCCTCACTCTCTCCCACAGTGCTCCCTCCTCACTCTCTCCCACAGTGTTCCCTCCTCACCCCTCCCACAGTGTTCCCTCTTCACCCCTCCCACAGTGTTCGCTCCTCACCCCTCCCACAGCGTTCCCTCCTCACCCCTCCCACAGCGTTCCCTCCTCACCCCTCCCTCAGTGTTCCCTCCTCACCCCTCCCTCAGTGTTCCCTCCTCACCCCTCCCACAGCGTTCCCTCCTCACCCCTCCCACAATCTTCCCTCCTCACCCCTCAAACAGAGTTCCCTCCTCACCCCCTCTCACAGCACACCCTCCTCACCCCCTCCCACAGCGTTCCCTCCTCACCCCCTCCCACAGCGTTCCCTCCTCACCTCCTCCCACAGTGTTCCCTACTCACCCCCTCCCACAGCGTTCCCTCCTCACCCCTCCCACAGCGTTCCCTCCTCACTCTCTCCCACAGCGTTCCCTCCTCACTCTCTCCCACAGCGTTCCCTCCTCACTCTCTCCCACAGTGTTCCCTCCTCACCCCTCCCACAGTGTTCCCTCTTCACCCCTCCCACAGTGTTCGCTCCTCACCCCTCCCACAGTGTTTGCTCCTCACCCCTCCCACAGCGTTCCCTCTTCACCCCTCCCACAGTGTTTGCTCCTCACCCCTCCCTCAGCGTTCCCTCCTCACCCCTCCCACAGTGTTCCCTCTTAACCCCTCCCACAGTGTTCCCTCCTCACCCCTCCCACAGCGTTCCCTCCACACCCCCTCCCACAGCGTTCCCTCCTCACCCCCTCCCACAGCGCTCCCTCCTCACCCCCTCCCACAGCACACCCTCCTCACCCCCTCCCACAGCGTTCCCTCCTCACCACCTCCCACAGCGTTCCCTCCTCACCTCTTCCCACAGTGTTCACTACTCACCCCCTCTGACAGTGTTCCCTCCTCACCCCTCCCACAGCGTTCCCTCCTCACTCTCTCCCACAGTGTTCCCTCCTCACCCCTCCCACAGTGTTCCCTCCTCACCCCTCCCACAGCGTTCCCTACTCACCCCCTCCCACAGCACACCCTCCTCACCCCCTCCCACAGCTTTCCATCCTCACCCCTCCCACAGTGTTCCCTCCTCACCCCTCCCACAGTGTTCCCTCCTCACACCTCCCACAGTGTTCCCTCTTCACCCCTCCCACAGCGTTCCCTCCTCACCCCTCCCACAGCGTTCCCTCCTCGCCCCCTCCCACAGCACACCCTCCTCACCCCCTCCCACAGCGTTCCCTCCTCACCCCCTCCCACAGCGTTCCCTCCTCACCTCCTCCCACAGTGTTCCCTCCTCACCCCTCCCACAGCGTTCCCTCCTCACCCCTCCCACAGCGTTCCCTCCTCACTCTCTCCCACAGTGTTCCCTCCTCACCCCTCCCACAGCGTTCCCTCCTCACTCTCTCCCACAGTGTTCCCTCCTCACCCCTCCCACAGTGTTCCCTCTTCACCCCTCCCACAGTGTTCCCTCCTCACCCCTCCCACAGTGTTCACTCCTCACCCCCTCCCACAGTGTACCCTCCTCACCCCCCCACAGTGTTCCCTCCTCACCCCCCCCACAGTGTTCCCTCCTCACCCCCCCCACAGCGTTGCCTCCTCACCCCTCCCACAACGTTCCCTCCTCACCCCTCAAACAGCGTTCCCTCCTCACCCCCTCCCACAGCACACCCTCCTCACCCCCTCCCACAGCACACCCTCCTCACCCCCTCCCACAGCGTTCCCTCCTCACCCCCTCCCACAGCGTTCCCTCCTCACCCCCTCCCACAGCGTTCCCTCCTCACCTCCTCCCACAGTTTTCCCTACTCACCCCCTCCCACAGCGTTCCCTCCTCACCCCTCCCACAGCGTTCCCTCCTCACCCCTCCCACAACGTTCCCTCCTCACCCCTCCAACAGCGGTCCCTCCTCACCCCCTCCCACCGCCCACCCTCCTCACCCCCTCCCACAGCGTTCCCTCCTCACCCCCTCCCACAGCGTTCCCTCCTCACCCCTCTCACAGTGTTCCCTCTTCACCCCTCCCACAGTGTTCCCTCCTCACCCCTCCCACAGTGTTCCCTCTTCACCCCTCCCACAGTGTTCCCTCCTCACCTCCTCCCACAGCGTTCCCTCTTCATCCCTCCCACAGCACACCCTCCTCACCCCCTCCCACAGCGTTCCCTCCTCACCCACTCCCACAGCGTTCCCTCCTCACCCCCTCCCACAGCACACCCTCCTCACCCCCTCCCACAGCGTTCCCTCCTCACCCACTCCCACAGCGTTCCCTCCTCACCTCCTCCCACAGTGTTCCCTACTCACCCCCTCCCACAGCGTTCCCTCCTCACCTCCTCCCACAGTGTTCCCTACTCACCCCCTCCCACAGTGTTCCCTCTTCACCCCTCCCACAGTGTTCCCTCCTCACCCCTCCCACAGTGTTCCCTCTTCACCCCTCCCACTGTGTTCCCTCCTCACCCCTCACACAGCGTTCCCTCCTCACCCCTCCCACAACGTTCCCTCCTCACCCCTCAAACAGCGTTCCCTCCTCACCCCCTCCCACAGCACACCCTCCTCACCCCCTCCCACAGCATTCTCTCCTCACCCCCTCCCACAGCGTTCCCTCCTCACCTCCTCCCACAGTGTTCCCTCCTCACCCCCTCCCACAGCGTTCCCTCCTTACCCCTCCCACAGCGTCCCTCCTCACTCTCTCCCACAGTGTTCCCTCCTCACTCTCTCCCACAGTGTTCCCTCCTCACCCCTCCCACAGCGTTCCCTCCTCACCCCTCCCACAGTGTTCCCTCCTCACCCCTCCCACAGCGTTCCCTCCTCACCAGCTCCCACAGCACACCCTCCTCACCCCCTCCCACAGCGTTCCCTCCTCACCTCCTCCCACAGCGTTCCCTCCTCACCTCCTCCCACTGTGTTCCCTACTCACCCCCTCCCACAGTGTTCCCTCCTCACCCCCTCCCACAGCACACCCTCCTCATCCCCTCCCACAGTGTTCCCTCCTCACCCCTCCCACAGTGTTCCCTCCTCACCCCCCCCCACAGTGTTCCCTCCTCACCCCCCCACAGTGTTCCCTCCTCACCCCCCCCACAGTGTTCCCTCCTCACCCCTCCCACAGCGTTCCCTCCTCACCCCTCCCACAATGTTCCCTCCTCACCCCTCAAACAGCGTTCCCTCCTCACCCCCTCCCACAGCACACCCTCCTCACCCCCTCCCACAGCGTTCCCTCCTCACCCCCTCCCACAGCGTTCCCTCCTCACCTCCTCCCACAGTGTTCCCTACTCACCCCCTCCCACAGCGTTCCCTCCTCACCCCTCCCACAGCGTTCCCTACTCACTCTCTCCCACAGCGTTCCCTCCTCACTCTCTCCCACAGCGTTCCCTCCTCACTCTCTCCCACAGTGTTCCCTCCTCACCCCTCCCACAGTGTTCCCTCTTCACCCCTCCCACAGCGTTCGCTCCTCACCCCTCCCACAGCGTTCCCTCTTCACCCCTCCCACAGCGTTCCCTCCTCACCCCTCCCTCAGCGTTCCCTCCTCACTCTCTCCCACAGTGTTCCCTCCTCACTCTCTCCCACAGTGTTCCCTCCTCACCCCTCCCACAGTGTTCCCTCTTCACCCCTCCCACAGTGTTCGCTACTCACCCCTCCCACAGTGTTCGCTCCTCACCCCTCCCACAGTGTTCGCTCCTCACCCCTCCCACAGCGTTCCCTCTTCACCCCTCCCACAGTGTTCCCTCCTCACCCCTCCCTCAGCGTTCCCACCTCACCCCTCCCACAGTGTTCCCTCTTAACCCCTCCCACAGTGTTCCCTCCTCACCCCTCCCACAGCGTTCCCTCCTCACCCCCTCCCACAGCACACCCTCCTCACCCCCTCCCACCGTGTTCCCTCCTCACCCCTCCCACAGCGTTCCCTCCTCAGCCCCTCCCACAGCACACCCTCCTCACCCCCTCCCACAGCGTTCCCTCCTCACCCCCTCCCACAGTGTTCCCTACTCACCCCCTCTGACAGTGTTCCCTCCTCACCCCTCCCACAGCGTTCCCTCCTCACTCTCTCCCACAGTGTTCCCTCCTCACCCCTCCCACAGTGTTCCCTCCTCACCCCTCCCACAGCACACCCTCCTCACCCCCTCCCACAGCATTCCCTCCTCACCCACTCCCACAGCGTTCCCTCCTCACCTCCTCCCACAGTGTTCCCTACTCACCCCCTCCCACAGTGTTCCCTCCTCACCCCCTCCCACAGCACACCCTCCTCACCCCCTCCCACAGCGTTCCCTCCTCACCCACTCCCACAGCGTTCCCTCCTCACCTCCTCCCACAGTGTTCCCTACTCACCCCCTCCCACAGTGTTCCCTCCTCACCCCCCCCACAGCTTTCCCTCCTCACCCCTCCCACAGCGTTCCCTCCTCACTCTTTCCCACAGTGTTCCCTCCTCACTCTCTCCCACAATGTTCCCTCCTCACCCCTTCCACAGCGTTCCCTCCTCACCCCTCCCACAGTGTTCCCTCCTCACCCCTCCCACAGCGTTCCCTCCTCACCAGCTCCCACAGCACACCCTCCTCACCCCCTCCCACAGCGTTCCCTCCTCACCTCCTCCCACAGCGTTCCCTCCTCACCTCCTCCCACAGTGTTCCCTACTCACCCCCTCCCACAGTGTTCCCTCCTCACCCCCTCCCACAGCACACCCTCCTCACCCCCTCCCACAGCGTTCCCTCCTCACCCACTCCCACAGCGTTCCCTCCTCACCTCCTCCCACAGTGTTCCCTACTCACCTCCTCCCACAGTGTTCCCTACTCACCCCCTCCCACAGTGTTCCCTCTTCACCCCTCCCACAGTGTTCCCTCCTCACCCCTCACACAGTGTTCCCTCTTCACCCCTCCCACAGTGTTCCCTCCTCACCCCCTCCCACAGTGTTCCCTCTTCCCCCCCCCACAGTGTTCCCTCCTCACCCCCCCACAGTGTTCCCTCCTCACCCCTCCCACAGCGTTCCCTCCTCACCCCTCCCACAATGTTCCCTCCTCACCCCTCAAACAGCGTTCCCTCCTCACCCCCTCCCACAGCACACCCTCCTCACCCCCTCCCACAGCGTTCCCTCCTCACCCCCTCCCACAGCGTTCCCTCCTCACTCCTCCCACAGCGTTCCCTCCTCACTCTCTCCCGCAGTGTTCCCTCCTCACTCTCTCCCACAGTGTTCCCTCCTCACC
The DNA here is from genome assembly GCF_963921235.1 of Mobula hypostoma. Lineage (NCBI taxonomy): Eukaryota > Metazoa > Chordata > Chondrichthyes > Myliobatiformes > Myliobatidae > Mobula > Mobula hypostoma. Next base: position 240,724 of record NW_026948132.1, read on the forward strand.
CCTCCCACAGTGTTCCCTCTTCACCCCTCCCACAGTGTTCCCTCCTCACCCCTCCCACAGTGTTCCCTCCTCACCCCTCCCACAGCGTTCGCTCCTCACCCCTCCCACAGCGTTCCCTCTTCACCCCTCCCACAGCGTTCCCTCCTCACCCCTCCCTCAGCGTTCTCTCCTCACCCCTCCCACAGTGTTCCCTCGTCACCCCTCCCACAGCGTTCCCTCCTCACTCTCTCCCACAGTGCTCCCTCCTCACTCTCTCCCACAGTGTTCCCTCCTCACCCCTCCCACAGTGTTCCCTCTTCACCCCTCCCACAGTGTTCGCTCCTCACCCCTCCCACAGCGTTCCCTCCTCACCCCTCCCACAGCGTTCCCTCCTCACCCCTCCCTCAGAGTTCCCTCCTCACCCCTCCCTCAGTGTTCCCTCCTCACCCCTCCCACAGCGTTCCCTCCTCACCCCTCCCACAATCTTCCCTCCTCACCCCTCAAACAGAGTTCCCTCCTCACCCCCTCCCACAGCACACCCTCCTCACCCCCTCCCACAGCGTTCCCTCCTCACCCCCTCCCACAGCGTTCCCTCCTCACCTCCTCCCACAGTGTTCCCTACTCACCCCCCCCACAGCGTTCCCTCCTCACCCCTCCCACAGCGTTCCCTCCTCACTCTCTCCCACAGCGTTCCCTCCTCACTCTCTCCCACAGTGTTCCCTCCTCACCCCTCCCACAGTGTTCCCTCTTCACCCCTCCCACAGCGTTCCCTCCTCACCCCTCCCACAGCGTTCGCTCCTCACCCCTCCCACAGCGTTCCCTCTTCACCCCTCCCACAGCGTTCCCTCCTCACCCCTCCCTCAGCGTTCCCTCCTCACTCTCTCCCACAGTGTTCCCTCCTCACTCTCTCCCACAGTGTTCCCTCCTCACCCCTCCCACAGTGTTCCCTCTTCACCCCTCCCACAGCGTTCCCTCCTCACCCCCTCCCACAGCACACCCTCCTCACCCCCTCCCACAGCGTTCCCTCCTCACCCCCTCCCACAGTGTTCCCTACTCACCCCCTCTGACAGTGTTCCCTCCTCACCCCTCCCACAGCGTTCCCTCCTCACTCTCTCCCACAGTGTTCCCTCCTCACCCCTCCCACAGTGTTCCCTCCTCACCCCTCCCACAGCACACCCTCCTCACCCCCTCCCACAGCATTCCCTCCTCACCCACTCCCACAGCGTTCCCTCCTCACCTCCTCCCACAGTGTTCCCTACTCACCCCCTCCCACAGTGTTCCCTCCTCACCCCCTCCCACAGCACACCCTCCTCACCCACTCCCACAGCGTTCCCTCCTCGCCTCCTCCCACAGTGTTCCCTACTCACCCCCTCCCACAGTGTTCCCTCCTCACCCCCTCCCACAGCTTTCCCTCCTCACCCCTCCCACAGCGTTCCCTCCTCACTCTCTCCCACAGTGTTCCCTCCTCACTCTCTCCCACAGTGTTCCCTCCTCACCCCTCCCACAGCGTTCCCTCCTCACCAGCTCCCAGAGCACACCCTCCTCACCCCCTCCCACAGCGTTCCCTCCTCACCTCCTCCCACAGCGTTCCCTCCTCACCTCCTCCCACAGTGTTCCCTACTCACCCCCTCCCACAGTGTTCCCTCCTCACCCCCTCCCACAGCACACCCTCCTCACCCCCTCCCACAGCGTTCCCTCCTCACCCACTCCCACAGCGTTCCCTCCTCACCTCCTCCCACAGTGTTCCCTACTCACCTCCTCCCACAGTGTTCCCTACTCACCCCCTCCCACAGTGTTCCCTCTTCACCCCTCCCACAGTGTTCCCTCCTCACCCCTCACACAGTGTTCCCTCTTCACCCCTCCCACAGTGTTCCCTCCTCACCCCCTCCCACAGTGTTCCCTCTTCACCCCCCCACAGTGTTCCCTCCTCACCCCCCCCACAGTGTTCCCTCCTCACCCCTCCCACAGCGTTCCCTCCTCACCCTTCCCACAATGTTCCCTCCTCACCCCTCAAACAGCGTTCCCTCCTCACCCCTTCCCACAGCACACCCTCCTCACCCCCTCCCACAGCGTTCCCTCCTCACCCCCTCCCACAGCGTTCCCTCCTCACCCCTCCCACAGCGTTCCCTCCTCACTCTCTCCCGCAGTGTTCCCTCCTCACTCTCTCCCACAGTGTTCCCTCCTCACCCCTCCCACAGTGTTCCCTCTTCACCCCTCCCACAGTGTTCCCTCCTCACCCCTCCCACAGTGTTCCCTCCTCACCCCTCCCACAGCGTTCGCTCCTCACCCCTCCCACAGCGTTCCCTCTTCACCCCTCCCACAGCGTTCCCTCCTCACCCCTCCCTCAGCGTTCTCTCCTCACCCCTCCCACAGTGTTCCCTCTTCACCCCTCCCACAGCGTTCCCTCCTCACTCTCTCCCACAGTGCTCCCTCCTCACTCTCTCCCACAGTGTTCCCTCCTCACCCCTCCCACAGTGTTCCCTCTTCACCCCTCCCACAGTGTTCTCCTCCTCAGTGTTCGCTCCTCACCCCTCCCACAGCGTTCCCTCCTCACCCCTCCCACAGCGTTCCCTCCTCACCCCTCCCTCAGAGTTCCCTCCTCACCCCTCCCTCAGTGTTCCCTCCTCACCCCTCCCACAGCGTTCCCTCCTCACCCCTCCCACAATCTTCCCTCCTCACCCCTCAAACAGAGTTCCCTCCTCACCCCCTCCCACAGCACACCCTCCTCACCCCCTCCCACAGCGTTCCCTCCTCACCCCCTCCCACAGCGTTCCCTCCTCACCTCCTTCCACAGTGTTCCCTACTCACCCCCTCCCACAGCGTTCCCTCCTCACCCCTCCCACAGCGTTCCCTCCTCACTCTCTCCCACAGCGTTCCCTCCTCACTCTCTCCCACAGCGTTCCCTCCTCACTCTGTCCCACAGTGTTCCCTCCTCACCCCTCCCACAGTGTTCCCTCTTCACCCCTCCCACAGTGTTCCCTCCTCACCCCTCCCACAGCGTTCGCTCCTCACCCCTCCCACAGCGTTCCCTCTTCACCCCTCCCACAGCGTTCCCTCCTCACCCCTCCCTCAGCGTTCCCTCCTCACTCTCTCCCACAGTGTTCCCTCCTCACTCTCTCCCACAGTGTTCCCTCCTCACCCCTCCCACAGTGTTCCCTCTTCACCCCTCCCACAGCGTTCCCTCCTCACCCCCTCCACCCTCCTCACCCCCTCCCACAGCTTTCCCTCCTCACCCCTCCCACAGCGTTCCCTCCTCACTCTCTCCCGCAGTGTTCCCTCCTCACTCTCTCCCACAGTGTTCCCTCCTCACCCCTCCCACAGCGTTCCCTCCTCACCAGCTCCCAGAGCACACCCTCCTCACCCCCTCCCACAGCGTTCCCTCCTCACCTCCTCCCACAGCGTTCCCTCCTCACCTCCTCCCACAGTGTTCCCTACTCACCCCCTCCCACAGTGTTCCCTCCTCACCCCCTCCCACAGCACACCCTCCTCACCCCCTCCCACAGCGTTCCCTCCTCACCCACTCCCACAGCGTTCCCTCCTCACCTCCTCCCACAGTGTTCCCTACTCACCTCCTCCCACAGTGTTCCCTTCCCTCCCACAGTGTTCCCTCTTCACCCCTCCCACAGTGTTCCCCCTCACCCCTCACACAGTGTTCCCTCTTCACCCCTCCCACAGTGTTCCCTCCTCACCCCCTCCCACAGTGTTCCCCTCCTCCCTCCTCACCCCCACACCTCCTCACCCCTCCCACAGTTCCCTCCTCACCCTTCCCACAATGTTCCCTCCTCACCCCTCTTCACCCCTCCCACAGCACACCCTCCTCACCCCCTCCCACAGCGTTCCCTCCTCACCCCCTCCCACAGCGTTCCCTCCTCACCCCTCCCACAGTGTTCCCCCTCACTCTCTCACCCCTCCCACAGTGTTCCCTCCTCACCCCTCCCACAGTGTTCCCTCTTCACCCCTCCCACAGTGTTCCCTCCTCACCCCTCCCACAGTGTTCCCTCCTCACCCCTCCCACAGCGTTCGCTCCTCACCCCTCCCACAGCGTTCCCTCTTCACCCCTCCCACAGCGTTCCCTCCTCACCCCTCCCTCAGCGTTCTCTCCTCACCCCTCCCACAGTGTTCCCTCTTCACCCCTCCCACAGCGTTCCCTCCTCACTCTCTCCCACAGTGCTCCCTCCTCACTCTCTCCCACAGTGTTCCCTCCTCACCCCTCCCACAGTGTTCCCTCTTCACCCCTCCCACAGTGTTCGCTCCTCACCCCTCCCACAGTGTTCGCTCCTCACCCCTCCCACAGCGTTCCCTCCTCACCCCTCCCACAGCGTTCCCTCCTCACCCCTCCCTCAGAGTTCCCTCCTCACCCCTCCCTCAGTGTTCCCTCCTCACCCCTCCCACAGCGTTCCCTCCTCACCCCTCCCACAATCTTCCCTCCTCACCCCTCAAACAGAGTTCCCTCCTCACCCCCTCCCACAGCACACCCTCCTCACCCCCTCCCACAGCGTTCCCTCCTCACCCCCTCCCACAGCGTTCCCTCCTCACCTCCTTCCACAGTGTTCCCTACTCACCCCCTCCCACAGCGTTCCCTCCTCACCCCTCCCACAGCGTTCCCTCCTCACTCTCTCCCACAGCGTTCCCTCCTCACTCTCTCCCACAGCGTTCCCTCCTCACTCTGTCCCACAGTGTTCCCTCCTCACCCCTCCCACAGTGTTCCCTCTTCACCCCTCCCACAGTGTTCCCTCCTCACCCCTCCCACAGCGTTCGCTCCTCACCCCTCCCACAGCGTTCCCTCTTCACCCCTCCCACAGCGTTCCCTCCTCACCCCTCCCTCAGCGTTCCCTCCTCACTCTCTCCCACAGTGTTCCCTCCTCACTCTCTCCCACAGTGTTCCCTCCTCACCCCTCCCACAGTGTTCCCTCTTCACCCCTCCCACAGCGTTCCCTCCTCACCCCCTCCCACAGCTGTCCCTCCTCACCCCCTCCCACAGCGTTCCCTCCTCACCCCCTCCCACAGTGTTCCCTACTCACCCCCTCTGACAGTGTTCCCTCCTCACCCCACCCACAGCGTTCCCTCCTCACTCTCTCCCACAGTGTTCCCTCCTCACCCCTCCCACAGTGTTCCCTCCTCACCCCTCCCACAGCACACCCTCCTCACCCCCTCCCACAGCATTCCCTCCTCACCCACTCCCACAGCGTTCCCTCCTCACCTCCTCCCACAGTGTTCCCTACTCACCCCCTCCCACAGTGTTCCCTCCTCACCCCCTCCCACAGCACACCCTCCTCACCCACTCCCACAGCGTTCCCTCCTCGCCTCCTCCCACAGTGTTCCCTACTCACCCCCTCCCACAGTGTTCCCTCCTCACCCCTCCCACAGCGTTCCCTCCTCACCCCTCCCACAGTGTTCCCTCCTCACCCCTCCCACAGCGTTCCCTCCTCACCAGCTCCCACAGCACACCCTCCTCACCCCCTCCCACACGTTCCCTCCTCACCTCCTCCCACAGCGTTCCCTCCTCACCTCCTCCCACAGTGTTCCCTACTCACCCCCTCCCACAGTGTTCCCTCCTCACCCCCTCCCACAGCACACCCTCCTCACCCCCTCCCACAGCGTTCCCTCCTCACCCACTCCCACAGCATTCCCTCCTCACCTCCTCCCACAGTGTTCCCTACTCACCTCCTCCCACAGTGTTCCCTACTCACCCCCTCCCACAGTGTTCCCTCTTCACCCCTCCCACAGTGTTCCCTCCTCACCCCTCACACAGTGTTCCCTCTTCACCCCCCCCACAGTGTTCCCTCCTCACCCCCCCCACAGTGTTCCCTCCTCACCCCTCCCACAGCGTTCCCTCCTCACCCCTCCCACAATGTTCCCTCCTCACCCCTCAAACAGCGTTCCCTCCTCACCCCCTCCCACAGCACACCCTCCTCACCCCTCCCACAGCGTTCCCTCCTCACTCTCTCCCACAGTGTTCCCTCCTCACCCCTCCCACAGTGTTCCCTCCTCACCCCTCCCACAGTGTTCCCTCCTCACCCCTCCCACAGTGTTCCCTCCTCACCCCTCCCACAGCACACCCTCCTCACCCCCTCCCACAGCATTCCCTCCTCACCCACTCCCACAGCGTTCCCTCCTCACCTCCTCCCACAGTGTTCCCTACTCACCCCCTCCCACAGTGTTCCCTCCTCACCCCCTCCCACAGCACACCCTCCTCACCCACTCCCACAGCGTTCCCTCCTCGCCTCCTCCCACAGTGTTCCCTACTCACCCCCTCCCACAGTGTTCCCTCCTCACCCCTCCCACAGCGTTCCCTCCTCACCCCTCCCACAGTGTTCCCTCCTCACCCCTCCCACAGCGTTCCCTCCTCACCAGCTCCCACAGCACACCCTCCTCACCCCCTCCCACAGCGTTCCCTCCTCACCTCCTCCCACAGCGTTCCCTCCTCACCTCCTCCCACAGTGTTCCCTACTCACCCCCTCCCACAGTGTTCCCTCCTCACCCCCTCCCACAGCACACCCTCCTCACCCCCTCCCACAGCGTTCCCTCCTCACCCACTCCCACAGCATTCCCTCCTCACCTCCTCCCACAGTGTTCCCTACTCACCTCCTCCCACAGTGTTCCCTACTCACCCCCTCCCACAGTGTTCCCTCTTCACCCCTCCCACAGTGTTCCCTCCTCACCCCTCACACAGTGTTCCCTCTTCACCCCCCCCACAGTGTTCCCTCCTCACCCCCCCCACAGTGTTCCCTCCTCACCCCTCCCACAGCGTTCCCTCCTCACCCCTCCCACAATGTTCCCTCCTCACCCCTCAAACAGCGTTCCCTCCTCACCCCCTCCCACAGCACACCCTCCTCACCCCTCCCACAGCGTTCCCTCCTCACTCTCTCCCACAGTGTTCCCTCCTCACCCCTCCCACAGTGTTCCCTCTTCACCCCTCCCACAGTGTTCCCTCCTCACCCCTCCCACAGTGTTCCCTCCTCACCCCTCCCACAGCGTTCGCTCCTCACCCCTCCCACAGCGTTCCCTCTTCACCCCTCCCACAGCGTTCCCTCCTCACCCCTCCCTCAGCGTTCTCTCCTCACCCCTCCCACAGTGTTCCCTCTTCACCCCTCCCACAGCGTTCCCTCCTCACTCTCTCCCACAGTGCTCCCTCCTCACTCTCTCCCACAGTGTTCCCTCCTCACCCCTCCCACAGTGTTCCCTCTTCACCCCTCCCACAGTGTTCCCTCCTCACCCCTCCCACAGTGTTCCCTCCTCACCCCTCCCACAGCGTTCGCTCCTCACCCCTCCCACAGCGTTCCCTCTTCACCCCTCCCACAGCGTTCCCTCCTCACCCCTCCCTCAGCGTTCTCTCCTCACCCCTCCCACAGTGTTCCCTCTTCACCCCTCCCACAGCGTTCCCTCCTCACTCTCTCCCACAGTGCTCCCTCCTCACTCTCTCCCACAGTGTTCCCTCCTCACCCCTCCCACAGTGTTCCCTCTTCACCCCTCCCACAGTGTTCGCTCCTCACCCCTCCCACAGTGTTCGCTCCTCACCCCTCCCACAGCGTTCCCTCCTCACCCCTCCCACAGCGTTCCCTCCTCACCCCTCCCTCAGAGTTCCCTCCTCACCCCTCCCTCAGTGTTCCCTCCTCACCCCTCCCACAGCGTTCCCTCCTCACCCCTCCCACAATCTTCCCTCCTCACCCCTCAAACAGAGTTCCCTCCTCACCCCCTCCCACAGCACACCCTCCTCACCCCCTCCCACAGCGTTCCCTCCTCACCCCCTCCCACAGCGTTCCCTCCTCACCTCCTCCCACAGTGTTCCCTACTCACCCCCTCCCACAGCGTTCCCTCCTCACCCCTCCCACAGCGTTCCCTCCTCACTCTCTCCCACAGCGTTCCCTCCTCACTCTCTCCCACAGTGTTCCCTCCTCACCCCTCCCACAGTGTTCCCTCTTCACCCCTCCCACAGTGTTCCCTCCTCACCCCTCCAACAGCGTTCGCTCCTCACCCCTCCCACAGCGTTCCCTCTTCACCCCTCCCACAGCGTTCCCTCCTCACCCCTCCCTCAGCGTTCCCTCCTCACTCTCTCCCACAGTGTTCCCTCCTCACTCTCTCCCACAGTGTTCCCTCCTCACCCCTCCCACAGTGTTCCCTCTTCACCCCTCCCACAGCGTTCCCTCCTCACCCCCTCCCACAGCACACCCTCCTCACCCCCTCCCACAGCGTTCCCTCCTCACCCCCTCCCACAGTGTTCCCTACTCACCCCCTCTGACAGTGTTCCCTCCTCACCCCTCCCACAGCGTTCCCTCCTCACTCTCTCCCACAGTGTTCCCTCCTCACCCCTCCCACAGTGTTCCCTCCTCACCCCTCCCACAGCACACCCTCCTCACCCCCTCCCACAGCATTCCCTCCTCACCCACTCCCACAGCGTTCCCTCCTCACCTCCTCCCACAGTGTTCCCTACTCACTCCCTCCCACAGTGTTCCCTCCTCACCCCCTCCCACAGCACACCCTCCTCACCCACTCCCACAGCGTTCCCTCCTCGCCTCCTCCCACAGTGTTCCCTACTCACACCCTCCCACAGTGTTCCCTCCTCACCCCCTCCCACAGCTTTCCCTCCTCACCCCTCCCACAGCGTTCCCTCCTCACTCTCTCCCACAGTGTTCCCTCCTCACTCTCTCCCACAGTGTTCCCTCCTCACCCCTCCCACAGCGTTCCCTCCTCACCCCTCCCACAGTGTTCCCTCCTCACCCCTCCCACAGCGTTCCCTCCTCACCAGCTCCCACAGCACACCCTCCTCACCCCCTCCCACAGCGTTCCCTCCTCACCTCCTCCCACAGCGTTCCCTCCTCACCTCCTCCCACAGTGTTCCCTACTCACCCCCTCCCACAGTGTTCCCTCCTCACCCCCTCCCACAGCACACCCTCCTCACCCCCTCCCACAGCGTTCCCTCCTCACCCACTCCCACAGCGTTCCCTCCTCACCTCCTCCCACAGTGTTCCCTACTCACCTCCTCCCACAGTGTTCCCTACTCACCCCCTCCCACAGTGTTCCCTCTTCACCCCTCCCACAGTGTTCCCTCCTCACCCCTCACACAGTGTTCCCTCTTCACCCCTCCCACAGTGTTCCCTCCTCACCCCCTCCCACAGTGTTCCCTCTTCACCCCCCCACAGTGTTCCCTCCTCACCCCCCCCACAGTGTTCCCTCCTCACCCCTCCCACAGCGTTCCCTCCTCACCCCTCCCACAATGTTCCCTCCTCACCCCTCAAACAGCGTTCCCTCCTCACCCCCTCCCACAGCACACCCTCCTCACCCCCTCCCACAGCGTTCCCTCCTCACCCCCTCCCACAGCGTTCCCTCCTCACCCCTCCCACAGCGTTCCCTCCTCACTCTCTCCCGCAGTGTTCCCTCCTCACTCTCTCCCACAGTGTTCCCTCCTCACCCCTCCCACAGTGTTCCCTCTTCACCCCTCCCACAGTGTTCCCTCCTCACCCCTCCCACAGTGTTCCCTCCTCACCCCTCCCACAGCGTTCGCTCCTCACCCCTCCCACAGCGTTCCCTCCTCACTCTCTCCCACAGTGTTCCCTCCTCACCCCTCCCACAGTGTTCCCTCTTCACCCCTCCCACAGTGTTCCCTCCTCACCCCTCCCACAGTGTTCCCTCTTCACCCCTCCCACAGCGTTCCCTCCTCACTCTCTCCCACAGTGCTCCCTCCTCACTCTCTCCCACAGTGTTCCCTCCTCACCCCTCCCACAGTGTTCCCTCTTCACCCCTCCCACAGTGTTCGCTCCTCACCCCTCCCACAGCGTTCCCTCCTCACCCCTCCCACAGCGTTCCCTCCTCACCCCTCCCTCAGTGTTCCCTCCTCACCCCTCCCACAGCGTTCCCTCCTCACCCCTCCCACAATCTTCCCTCCTCACCCCTCAAACAGAGTTCCCTCCTCACCCCCTCCCACAGCACACCCTCCTCACCCCCTCCCACAGCGTTCCCTCTTCACCCCCTCCCACAGCGTTCCCTCCTCACCTCCTCCCACAGTGTTCCCTACTCACCCCCTCCCACAGCGTTCCCTCCTCACCCCTCCCACAGCGTTCCCTCCTCACTCTCTCCCACAGCGTTCCCTCCTCACTCTCTCCCACAGCGTTCCCTCCTCACTCTCTCCCACAGTGTTCCCTCCTCACCCCTCCCACAGTGTTCCCTCTTCACCCCTCCCACAGCGTTCCCTCCTCACCCCTCCAACAGCGTTCGCTCCTCACCCCTCCCACAGCGTTCCCTCTTCACCCCTCCCACAGCGTTCCCTCCTCACCCCTCCCTCAGCGTTCCCTCCTCACTCTCTCCCACAGTGTTCCCTCCTCACTCTCTCCCACAGTGTTCCCTCCTCACCCCTCCCACAGTGTTCCCTCTTCACCCCTCCCACAGCGTTCCCTCCTCACCCCCTCCCACAGCACACCCTCCTCACCCCCTCCCACAGCGTTCCCTCCTCACCCCCTCCCACAGTGTTCCCTCCTCACCCCTCCCACAGCGTTCCCTCCTCACTCTCTCCCACAGTGTTCCCTCCTCACCCCTCCCACAGTGTTCCCTCCTCACCCCTCCCACAGCACACCCTCCTCACCCCCTCCCACAGCATTCCCTCCTCACCCACTCCCACAGCGTTCCCTCCTCACCTCCTCCCACAGTGTTCCCTACTCACCCCCTCCCACAGTGTTCCCTCCTCACCCCCTCCCACAGCACACCCTCCTCACCCACTCCCACAGCGTTCCCTCCTCGCCTCCTCCCACAGTGTTCCCTACTCACCCCCTCCCACAGTGTTCCCTCCTCACCCCCTCCCACAGCTTTCCCTCCTCACCCCTCCCACAGCGTTCCCTCCTCACTCTCTCCCACAGTGTTCCCTCCTCACTCTCTCCCACAGTGTTCCCTCCTCACTCTCTCCCACAGTGTTCCCTCCTCACCCCTCCCACAGTGTTCCCTCCTTACCCCTCCCACAGCGTTCCCTCCTCACCAGCTCCCACAGCACACCCTCCTCACCCCCTCCCACAGCGTTCCCTCCTCACCTCCTCCCACAGCGTTCCCTCCTCACCTCCTCCCACAGTGTTCCCTACTCACCCCCTCCCACTGTGTTCCCTCCTCACCACCTCCCACAGCACACCCTCCTCACCCCCTCCGACAGCGTTCCCTCCTCACCCACTCCCACAGCGTTCCCTCCTCACCTCCTCCCACAGTGTTCCCTACTCACCTCCTCCCACAGTGTTCCCTACTCACCCCCTCCCACAGTGTTCCCTCTTCACCCCTCCCACAGTGTTCCCTCCTCACCCCTCACACAGTGTTCCCTCTTCACCCCTCCCACAGTGTTCCCTCCTCACCCCCTCCCACAGTGTTCCCTCTTCACATTCCCAGTGTTCCCTCCTCACCCCTCCCACAGCGTTCCCTCCTCACCCCTCCCACAGCGTTCCCTCCTCACCCCTCCCACAATGTTCCCTCCTCACCCCTCAAACAGCGTTCCCTCCTCACCCCCTCCCACAGCACACCCTCCTCACCCCCTCCCACAGCGTTCCCTCCTCACCCCCTCCCACAGCGTTCCCTCCTCACCTCCTCCCACAGCGTTCCCTCCTCACCTCCTCCCACAGTGTTCCCTACTCACCCCCTCCCACAGCGTTCCCTCCTCACCCCTCCCACAGCGTTCCCTCCTCACTCTCTCCCACAGTGTTCCCTCCTCACTCTCTCCCACAGTGTTCCCTCCTCATCCCTCCCACAGTGTTCCCTCTTCACCCCTCCCACAGTGTTCCCTCCTCACCCCTCCCACAGCGTTCGCTCCTCACCACTCCCACAGCGTTCCCTCTTCACCCGTCTCTCAGCGTTCCCTCCTCACCCCTCTCTCAGCGTTCCCTCCTCACCCCTCCCACAGTGTTCCCTCTTCACCCCTCCCACAGCGTTCCCTCCTCACTCTCTCACAGTGTTCCCTCCTCACTCTCTCCCACAGTGTTCCCTCCTCACCCCTCCCACAGTGTTCCCTCTTCACCCCTCCCACAGTGTTCGCTCCTCACCCCTCCCACAGTGTTCGCTCCTCACCCCTCCCACAGCGTTCCCTCTTCACCCCTCCCACAGTGTTCCCTCCTCACCCCTCCCTCAGCGTTCCCTCCTCACCCCTCCCACAGTGTTCCCTCTTAACCCCTCCCACAGTGTTCCCTCCTCACCCCTCCCACAGCATTCCCTCCTCACCCCCTCCTACAGCACACCCTCCTCACCCCCTCCCACAGCGTTCCCTCCTCACCACCTCCCACAGCGTTCCCTCCTCACCTCTTCCCACAGTGTTCCCTACTCACCCCCTCTGACAGTGTTCCCTCCTCACCCCTCCCACAGCGTTCCCTCCTCACTCTCTCCCACAGTGTTCCCTCCTCACCCCTCCCACAGTGTTCCCTCCTCACCCCTCCCACAGCGTTCCCTCCTCGCCCCCTCCCACAGCACACCCTCCTCACCCCTCCCACAGCGTTCCCTCCTCACTCTCTCCCACAGTGTTCCCTCCTCACCCCCTCCCACAGCGTTCCCTCCTCACCCACTCCCACAGCGTTCCCTCCTCACCTCCTCCCACAGTGTTCCCTACTCACCCCCTCCCACAGTGTTCCCTCCTCACCCCCTCCCACAGCACACCCTCCTCACCCCCTCCCACAGCACACCCTCCTCACCCCCTCCCACAGCGTTCCCTCCTCACCTCCTCCCACAGCGTTCCCTCCTCACCTCCTCCCACAGTGTTCCCTACTCACCCCCTCCCATAGTGTTCCCTCCTCACCCCCTCCCACAGCTTTCCCTCCTCACCCCTCCCACAGCGTTCCCTCCTCACTCTCTCCCACAGTCTTCCCTCCTCACCCCCTCCCACAGTGTTCCCTCCTCACCCCTCCCACAGTGTTCCCTCCTCACACCTCCCACAGTGTTCCCTCTTCACCCCTCCCACAGCGTTCCCTCCTCACCCCTCCCACAGCGTTCCCTCCTCGCCCCCTCCCACAGCACACCCTCCTCACCCACTCCCACTGCGTTCCCTCCTCACCCCCTCCCACAGCGTTCCCTCCTCACCTCCTCCCACAGTGTTCCCTCCTCACCCCTCCGACAGCGTTCCCTCCTCACCCCTCCCACAGCGTTCCCTCCTCACTCTCTCCCACAGTGTTCCCTCCTCACCCCTCCCACAGTGTTCCCTCCTCACCCCTCCCACAGTGTTCCCTCCTCACCCCCTCCCACAGTGTACCCTCCTCCCCCCCATAGTGTACCCTCCTCCCCCCCCCACAGCGTTCCCTCCTCACCCCTCCCACAGCGTTCCCTCCTCACCCCTCCCACAACGTTCCCTCCTCACCCCTCAAACAGCGTTCCCTCCTCACCCCCTCCCACAGCACACCCTCCTCACCCCCTCCCACAGTGTTCCCTCCTCACCCCCTCCCACAGCGTTCCCTCCTCACCCCTCCCACAGCGTTCCCTCCTCACTCTCTCCCACAGCGTTCCCTCCTCTCTCTCTCACACAGTGTTCCCTCCTCACTCTCTCCCACAGCGTTCCCTCCTCACTCTCTCCCACAGCGTTCCCTCCTCACTCTCTCACACAGTGTTCCCTCCTCACTCTCTCCCACAGTGTTCCCTCCTCACCCCTCCCACAGTGTTCCCTCCTCACCCCTCCCACAGCGTTCCCTCCTCACCCCTCTCACAGTGTTCCCTCTTCACCCCTCCCACAGTGTTCCCTCTTCACCCCTCCCACAGTGTTCCCTCCTCACCCCTCCCACAGTGTTCCCTCTTCACCCCTCCCACAGCGTTCCCTCCTCACCCCCTCCCACAGCACACCCTCCTCACCCCCTCCCACAGCGTTCCCTCTTCACCCCTCCCACAGTGTTCCCTCCTCACCTCCTCCCACAGCGTTCCCTCTTCACCCCTCCCACAGCACACCCTCCTCACCCCCTCCCACAGCGTTCCCTCCTCACCCACTCCCACAGCGTTCCCTCCTCACCCCCTCCCACAGCACACCCTCCTCACCCCCTCCCACAGCGTTCCCTCCTCACCCACTCCCACAGCGTTCCCTCCTCACCTCCTCCCACAGTGTTCCCTACTCACCTCCTCCCACAGTGTTCCCTACTCACCCCCTCCCACAGTGTTCCCTCCTCACCCCCTCCCACAGCTTTCCCTCCTCACCCCTCCCACAGCGTTCCCTCCTCACTCTCTCCCACAGCGTTCCCTCCTCACCCCTCCCACAGTGTTCCCTCTTCACCCCTCCCACAGTGTTCCCTCTTCACCCCCCCCACAGCGTTCCCTCCTCAGCCCTCCCACAACGTTCCCTCCTCACCCCTTCCACAGTGTTCCCTCCTCACCCCTCCCACAACGTTCCCTCCTCACCCCTGAAACAGCGTTCCCTCCTCACCCCCTCCCACAGCGTTCCCTCCAAACCCCCTCCCACAGCGTTCCCTACTCACCCCCTCCCACAGCGTTCCCTCCTCACCCCCTCCCACAGCACACCCTCCTCACCCTCTGCCACATCACACCCTCCTCACCCCCTCCCACAGTGTTCCCTCTCACCCCCTCCCACAGTGTTCCCTCTTCACCCCCTCCCACAGTGTTCCCTCTTCACCCCCCCCACAGTGTTCCCTCCTCACCCCTTCCACAGTGTTCCCTCCTCACCCCTCCCACAACGTTCCCTCCTCACCCCTGAAACAGCGTTCCCTCCTCACCCCCTCCCACAGCGTTCCCTACTCACCCCCTCCCACAGCGTTCCCTCCTCACCCCTCCCACAGCGTTCCCTCCTCACTCTCTCCCAGAGTGTTCCCTCCTCACCACTCCCACAGTGTTCCCTCTTCACCCCTCCCACAGTGTTCCCTACTCACCCCCTCCCACAGCGTTCCCTCCTCACCCCTCCCACAGCGTTCCCTCCTCACTCTCTCCCACAGCGTTCCCTCCTCACCCCCTCCCACAGTGTTCCCTCCTCACCCCCTCCCACAGCTTTCCCTCCTCACCCCTCCCACAGCGTTCCCTCCTCACTCTCTCCCACAGCGTTCCCTCCTCACCCCTCCCACAGCGTTCCCTCCTCACCCCTCCCACAGCGTTCCCTCCTCACCCCTCCCCACAGCGTTCCCTCTTCACCCCTCCCACAGTGTTCCCTCCTCACCCCTCCCACAGCGTTCCCTCTTCACCCCTCCCACAGCGTCCCCTCCTCACCCCTTCCCACAGTATTCCCTCCTCACCCCTTCCCACAGCGTTCCCTCTTCACCCCTCCCACAGCGTTCCCTCCTCACCCCCTCCCACAGCGTTCCCTCCTCACCTCCTCCCACAGTGTTCCCTACTCACCCCCTCCCACAGCGTTCCCTCCTCACCCCTCCCACAGCGTTCCCTCCTCACCCCCTCCCACAGCTTTCCCTCCTCACCCCTCCCACAGCGTTCCCTCCTCACTCTCTCCCACAGCGTTCCCTCCTCACCCCTCCCACAGCGTTCCCTCCTCACCCCTCCCACAGCGTTCCCTCTTCACCCCTCCCACAGTGTTCCCTCCTCACCCCTCCCACAGCGTCCCCTCCTCACCCCTTCCCACAGTCTTCCCTCCTCACCCCTCCCACAGTGTTCCCTCCTCACCCCTCCCACAGTGTTCCCTCCTCACACCTCCCACAGTGTTCCCTCTTCACCCCTCCCACAGCGTTCCCTCCTCACCCCTCCCACAGCGTTCCCTCCTCGCCCCCTCCCACAGCACACCCTCCTCACCCACTCCCACTGCGTTCCCTCCTCACCCCCTCCCACAGCGTTCCCTCCTCACCTCCTCCCACAGTGTTCCCTCCTCACCCCTCCGACAGCGTTCCCTCCTCACCCCTCCCACAGCGTTCCCTCCTCACTCTCTCCCACAGTGTTCCCTCCTCACCCCTCCCACAGTGTTCCCTCCTCACCCCTCCCACAGTGTTCCCTCCTCACCCCCTCCCACAGTGTACCCTCCTCCCCCCCATAGTGTACCCTCCTCCCCCCCCACAGCGTTCCCTCCTCACCCCTCCCACAGCGTTCCCTCCTCACCCCTCCCACAACGTTCCCTCCTCACCCCTCAAACAGCGTTCCCTCCTCACCCCCTCCCACAGCACACCCTCCTCACCCCCTCCCACAGTGTTCCCTCCTCACCCCCTCCCACAGCGTTCCCTCCTCACCCCTCCCACAGCGTTCCCTCCTCACTCTCTCCCACAGCGTTCCCTCCTCTCTCTCTCACACAGTGTTCCCTCCTCACTCTCTCCCACAGCGTTCCCTCCTCACTCTCTCCCACAGCGTTCCCTCCTCACTCTCTCACACAGTGTTCCCTCCTCACTCTCTCCCACAGTGTTCCCTCCTCACCCCTCCCACAGTGTTCCCTCCTCACCCCTCCCACAGCGTTCCCTCCTCACCCCTCTCACAGTGTTCCCTCTTCACCCCTCCCACAGTGTTCCCTCTTCACCCCTCCCACAGTGTTCCCTCCTCACCCCTCCCACAGTGTTCCCTCTTCACCCCTCCCACAGCGTTCCCTCCTCACCCCCTCCCACAGCACACCCTCCTCACCCCCTCCCACAGCGTTCCCTCTTCACCCCTCCCACAGTGTTCCCTCCTCACCTCCTCCCACAGCGTTCCCTCTTCACCCCTCCCACAGCACACCCTCCTCACCCCCTCCCACAGCGTTCCCTCCTCACCCACTCCCACAGCGTTCCCTCCTCACCCCCTCCCACAGCACACCCTCCTCACCCCCTCCCACAGCGTTCCCTCCTCACCCACTCCCACAGCGTTCCCTCCTCACCTCCTCCCACAGTGTTCCCTACTCACCTCCTCCCACAGTGTTCCCTACTCACCCCCTCCCACAGTGTTCCCTCCTCACCCCCTCCCACAGCTTTCCCTCCTCACCCCTCCCACAGCGTTCCCTCCTCACTCTCTCCCACAGCGTTCCCTCCTCACCCCTCCCACAGTGTTCCCTCTTCACCCCTCCCACAGTGTTCCCTCTTCACCCCCCCCACAGCGTTCCCTCCTCAGCCCTCCCACAACGTTCCCTCCTCACCCCTTCCACAGTGTTCCCTCCTCACCCCTCCCACAACGTTCCCTCCTCACCCCTGAAACAGCGTTCCCTCCTCACCCCCTCCCACAGCGTTCCCTCCAAACCCCCTCCCACAGCGTTCCCTACTCACCCCCTCCCACAGCGTTCCCTCCTCACCCCCTCCCACAGCACACCCTCCTCACCCTCTGCCACATCACACCCTCCTCACCCCCTCCCACAGTGTTCCCTCTTCACCCCCTCCCACAGTGTTCCCTCTTCACCCCCTCCCACAGTGTTCCCTCTTCACCCCCCCCACAGTGTTCCCTCCTCACCCCTTCCACAGTGTTCCCTCCTCACCCCTCCCACAACGTTCCCTCCTCACCCCTGAAACAGCGTTCCCTCCTCACCCCCTCCCACAGCGTTCCCTACTCACCCCCTCCCACAGCGTTCCCTCCTCACCCCTCCCACAGCGTTCCCTCCTCACTCTCTCCCAGAGTGTTCCCTCCTCACCACTCCCACAGTGTTCCCTCTTCACCCCTCCCACAGTGTTCCCTACTCACCCCCTCCCACAGCGTTCCCTCCTCACCCCTCCCACAGCGTTCCCTCCTCACTCTCTCCCACAGCGTTCCCTCCTCACCCCCTCCCACAGTGTTCCCTCCTCACCCCCTCCCACAGCTTTCCCTCCTCACCCCTCCCACAGCGTTCCCTCCTCACTCTCTCCCACAGCGTTCCCTCCTCACCCCTCCCACAGCGTTCCCTCCTCACCCCTCCCACAGCGTTCCCTCCTCACCCCTCCCACAGCGTTCCCTCTTCACCCCTCCCACAGTGTTCCCTCCTCACCCCTCCCACAGCGTTCCCTCTTCACCCCTCCCACAGCGTCCCCTCCTCACCCCTTCCCACAGTATTCCCTCCTCACCCCTTCCCACAGCGTTCCCTCTTCACCCCTCCCACAGCGTTCCCTCCTCACCCCCTCCCACAGCGTTCCCTCCTCACCTCCTCCCACAGTGTTCCCTACTCACCCCCTCCCACAGCGTTCCCTCCTCACCCCTCCCACAGCGTTCCCTCCTCACCCCCTCCCACAGCTTTCCCTCCTCACCCCTCCCACAGCGTTCCCTCCTCACTCTCTCCCACAGCGTTCCCTCCTCACCCCTCCCACAGCGTTCCCTCCTCACCCCTCCCACAGCGTTCCCTCTTCACCCCTCCCACAGTGTTCCCTCCTCACCCCTCCCACAGCGTCCCCTCCTCACCCCTTCCCACAGTATTCCCTCCTCACCCCTTCCCACAGCGTTCCCTCCTCACCCCTCCCACAGCGTTCCCTCCTCACCCCTCCCACAATGTTCCCTCCTCACCCCTCAAACAGCGTTCCCTCCTCACCCCCTCCCACAGCACACCCTCCTCACCCCCTCCCACAGCGTTCCCTCCTCACCCCCTCCCACAGCGTTCCCTCCTCACCTCCTCCCACAGTGTTCCCTACTCACCCCCTCCCACAGCGTTCCCTCCTCACCCCTCCCACAGCGTTCCCTCCTCACTCTCTCCCACAGCGTTCCCTCCTCACTCTCTCCCACAGCGTTCCCTCCTCACCCCTCCCACAGTGTTCCCTCTTCACCCCTCCCACAGTGTTCCCTCCTCACCCCTCCCACAGCGTTCCCTCTTCACCCCTCCCACAGCGTTCCCTCTTCACCCCTCCCACAGCGTTCCCTCCTCACCCCTCCCTCCGCGTTCCCTCCTCACTCTCTCCCACAGTGTTCCCTCCTCACTCTCTCCCACAGTGTTCCCTCCTCACCCCTCCCACAGTGTTCCCTCTTCACTCCTCCCACCGTGTTCGCTCCTCACCCCTCCCACAGTGTTCGCTCCTCACCCCTCCCACAGCGTTCCCTCTTCACCCCTCCCACAGTGTTCCCTCCTCACCCCTCCCTCAGCGTTCCCTCCTCACCCCTCCCACAGTGTTCCCTCTTAACCCCTCACACAGTGTTCCCTCCTCACCCCTCCCACAGCGTTCCCTCCTCACCCCCTCCCACAGCACACCCTCCTCACCCCCTCCCACAGTGTTCCCTCCTCACCCCTCCCACAGCGTTCCCTCCTCACCCCCTCCCACAGCACACCCTCCTCACCCCCTCCAACAGCGTTCCCTCCTCACCCCCTCCCACAGTGTTCCCTACTCACCCCCTCTGACAGTGTTCCCTCCTCACCCCTCCCACAGCGTTCCCTCCTCACTCTCTCCCACAGTGTTCCCTCCTCACCCCTCCCACAGTGTTCCCTCCTCACCCCTCCCACAGTGTTCCCTGCTCACCCCTCCCACAGCACACCCTCCTCACCCCCTCCAACAGCATTCCCTCCTCACCCACTCCCACAGCGTTCCCTCCTCACCTCCTCCCACAGTGTTCCCTACTCACCCTCTCCCACAGTGTTCCCTCCTCACCCCCTCCCACAGCACACCCTCCTCACCCCCTCCCACAGCGTTCCCTCCTCACCCACTCCCACAGCGTTCCCTCCTCACCTCCTCCCACAGTGTTCCCTACTCACCCCCTCCCACAGTGTTCCCTCCTCACCCCCTCCCACAGCTTTCCCTCCTCACCCCTCCCACAGCGTTCCCTCCTCACTCTCTCCCACAGTGTTCCCTCCTCACTCTCTCCCACAGTGTTCCCTCCTCACCCCTCCCACAGCGTTCCCTCCTCACCCCTCCCACAGTGTTCCCTCCTCACCCCTCCCACAGCGTTCCCTCCTCACCAGCTCCCACAGCACACCCTCCTCACCCCCTCCCACAGCGTTCCCTCCTCACCTCCTCCCACAGCGTTCCCTCCTCACCTCCTCCCACAGTGTTCCCTACTCACCCCCTCCCACAGTGTTCCCTCCTCACCCCCTCCCACAGCTCACCCTCCTCACCCCCTCCCACAGCGTTCCCTCCTCACCCCCTCCCACAGTGTTCCCTACTCACCTCCTCCCACAGTGTTCCCTACTCACCCCCTCCCACAGTGTTCCCTCTTCACCCCTCCCACAGTGTTCCCTCCTCACCCCCTCCCACAGCACACCCTCCTCACCCCCTCCCACAGCGTTCCCTCCTCACCCCCTCCCACAGCGTTCCCTCCTCACCCTCTCCCACAGCGTTCCCTCCTCACCTCCTCCCACAGTGTTCCCTACTCACCCCCTCCCACAGCGTTCCCTCCTCACCCCTCCCACAGCGTTCCCTCCTCACTCTCTCCCACAGTGTTCCCTCCTCACCCCTCCCACAGTGTTCCCTCTTCACCCCTCCCACAGCGTTCCCTCCTCACCCCCTCCCACAGCACACCCTCCTCACCCCCTCCCACAGCGTTCCCTCTTCACCCCTCCCACAGTGTTCCCTCCTCACCTCCTCCCACAGCGTTCCCTCTTCACCCCTCCCACAGCACACCCTCCTCACCCCCTCCCACAGCGTTCCCTCCTCACCCACTCCCACAGCGTTCCCTCCTCACCCCCTCCCACAGCACACCCTCCTCACCCCCTCCCACAGCGTTCCCTCCTCACCCACTCCCACAGCGTTCCCTCCTCACCTCCTCCCACAGTGTTCCCTACTCACCTCCTCCCACAGTGTTCCCTACTCACCCCCTCCCACAGTGTTCCCTCCTCACCCCCTCCCACAGCTTTCCCTCCTCACCCCTCCCACAGCGTTCCCTCCTCACTCTCTCCCACAGTGTTCCCTCCTCACCCCTCCCACAGCGTTCCCTGCTCACCCCTCCCACAGTGTTCCCTCTTCACCCCTCCCACAGTGTTCCCTCTTCACCCCCCCCACAGTGTTCCCTCCTCACCCCTCCCACAGCGTTCCCTCCTCACCCCTCCCACAACGTTCCCTCCTCACCCCCTCCCACAGCACACCCTCCTCACCCTCTCCCACATCACACCCTCCTCACCCCCTCCCACAGTGTTCCCTCTTCACCCCCTCCCACAGTGTTCCCTCTTCACCCCCCCCACAGTGTTCCCTCCTCACCCCTCCCACAGTGTTCCCTCCTCACCCCTTCCACAGTGTTCCCTCCTCACCCCTCCCACAACGTTCCCTCCTCACCCCTGAAACAGTGTTCCCTCCTCACCCCCTCCCACAGCGTTCCCTCCTCACCCCCTCCCACAGCGTTCCCTACTCACCCCCTCCCACAGCGTTCCCTCCTCACCCCTCCCACAGCGTTCCCTCCTCACTCTCTCCCACAGTGTTCCCTCCTCACCCCTCCCACAGTGTTCCCTCTTCACCCCTCCCACAGTGTTCCCTCCTCACCCCTCCCACAGTGTTCCCTCCTCACCCCCCCCCACAGTGTTCCCTCCTCACCCCCCCCACAGTGTTCCCTCCTCACCCCTCCCACAGTGTTCCCTCCTCAGCCCTCCCACAACGTTCCCTCCTCACCCCCTCCCACAGCGTTCCCTCCTCACCCCCTCCCACAGCACACCCTCCTCACCTCCTCCCACAGTGTTCCCTACTCACCCCCTCCCACAGCGTTCCCTCCTCACCCCTCCCACAGCGTTCCCTCCTCACTCTCTCCCACAGTGTTCCCTCCTCACTCTCTCCCACAGTGTTCCCTCCTCACCCCTCCCACAGCGTTCCCTCCTCACCCCTCCCACAACGTTCCCTCCTCACCCCCTCCCACAGCACACCCTCCTCACCCTCTCCCACATCACACCCTCCTCACCCCCTCCCACAGTGTTCCCTCTTCACCCCCTCCCACAGTGTTCCCTCTTCACCCCCCCCACAGTGTTCCCTCCTCACCCCTCCCACAGTGTTCCCTCCTCACCCCTTCCACAGTGTTCCCTCCTCACCCCTCCCACAACGTTCCCTCCTCACCCCTGAAACAGCGTTCCCTCCTCACCCCCTCCCACAGCGTTCCCTCCTCACCCCCTCCCACAGCGTTCCCTACTCACCCCCTCCCACAGCGTTCCCTCCTCAGCCCTCCCACAGCGTTCCCTCCTCACCCCTCCCACAGCGTTCCCTCCTCACTCTCTCCCACAGTGTTCCCTCCTCACTCTCTCCCACAGCGTTCCCTCCTCACCCCTCCCACAGCGTTCCCTCCTCACCCCCTCCCACAGCACACCCTCCTCACCCTCTCCCACATCACACCCTCCTCACCCCCTCCCACAGTGTTCCCTCTTCACCCCCTCCCACAGTGTTCCCTCTTCACCCCCCCCACAGTGTTCCCTCCTCACCCCTCCCACAGTGTTCCCTCCTCACCCCTTCCACAGTGTTCCCTCCTCACCCCTCCCACAACGTTCCCTCCTCACCCCTGAAACAGCGTTCCCTCCTCACCCCCTCCCACAGCGTTCCCTCCTCACCCCCTCCCACAGCGTTCCCTCCTCACCCCTCCCACAGCGTTCCCTCCTCACTCTCTCCCACAGTGTTCCCTCCTCACCCCTCCCACAGTGTTCCCTCTTCACCCCTCCCACAGTGTTCCCTCCTCACCCCCTCCCACAGTGTTCCCTCCTCACCCCTCCCACAGTGTTCCCTCCTCACCCCCCCCACAGTGTTCCCTCCTCACCCCTCCCACAGTGTTCCCTCCTCAGCCCTCCCACGTTCCCTCCTCAGCCCCTCCCACAGTGTTCCCTACTCACCCCCTCCCACAGCGTTCCCTCCTCACCCCTCCCACAGTGTTCCCTCCTCACTCTCTCCCACAGTGTTCCCTCCTCACTCTCTCCCACAGTGTTCCCTCTTCACCCCTCCCACAGTGTTCCCTCTTCACCCCTCCCACAGTGTTCCCTCCTCACCCCCTCCCACAGCGTTCCCTCCTCACCCACTCCCACAGTTCCCTACTCACCTCCTCCCACAGTGTTCCCTACTCACCCCCTCCCACAGTGTTCCCTCCTCACCCCCTCCCACAGCTTTCCCTCCTCACCCCTCCCACAGCGTTCCCTCCTCACTCTCTCCCACAGCGTTCCCTCCTCACCCCTCCCACAGCGTTCCCTCCTCACCCCTCCCACAGCGTTCCCTCTTCACCCCTCCCACAGTGTTCCCTCCTCACCCCTCCCACAGTGTCCCCTCCTCACCCCTCCCACAGTGTCCCCTCCTCACCCCTTCCCACAGTATTCCCTCCTCACCCCTTCCCACAGCGTTCCCTCCTCACCCCTTCCCACAGCGTTCCCTCCTCACCCCCTCCCACAGCGTTCCCTCCTCACCCCCTCCCACAGCGTTCCCTGCTCACCCCTTCCTACTAGTGGTGCTCCCTGACCTCACCCACGCAGAAATTTCCTTCCCCCGCTCACTTCCCTCTAGGGAAAGGCCCGTCTGCTCATCTTGCCCCTCCTGCTGGACTCTGCCCAGCCCAGACGTACTTCCCACCCTGCCCCAGGTTGTTGGATTGGCTCAGGGACCAGCAGACAGACGATGGGCTGCATGGCCTCCCTCTGCAGTAGCTGTTCAGTGGTTCTTTAAAATGTCACTGTCTGTGACCCTCTTGCCCCCTCTCTTGCCTCCTCGCCCCTCCTCCCCTCTGTCCTTCACCTCATCCCCTCTCTCCTTCACCTCCTGCCCTCCGACCTCCTCCCTCACCCTCACCTCCCCACGTCACCTCCCCCTCACCTCATCCCCTCCTCTCCTTCCCTCCTATCATCCCCCCGTCCTTCTACCCTTCTCTCTCCTCATCCTTCACCTCCTCCCCTCCTCCCTTCTCTCCTTCACCTCCTCCCCTCCCTGATCTCCTCCCTCACCCTCACCTCCCCACCTCACCTCCTCCCCTCTTCCCACTCCCTCACCTCCTCCCCTCACCTCCCCCTCACCTCATCCCCTCCTCTCCTTCCCTCCTATCATCCCCCTTGTCTCCAACCCTTCTCTCTCCTCATCATTTACCTTCTCCCCTCCTCTCTTCCCCCTCCCTTCCACCTCCTTCCTCCCCTCCTCTCCTCCCCTCCGCCCCTTCTGGCTCTCCTCCCCCTCCATGCCTCCCTCCCTCTCCTTCCGTCCCCATCCCTCCCCGTCCACTCCTCCTCCCCTTCCTCCCTTTCCTTCTGCCCCTCCTACCCCTTCCTCCCCCACCGCTCCCTCCCCTTCCTTTCTCTCTCTCCCCATCACCCCTCCCTGTCCTGCTTCCCATTCCCCTCGTCACCCTCTCGCTACCATCTCTCCCTCCCTCCCCTCCTGCCTCCTGCCTCCCTCTGCAGATCAGAGTGCAGTGGTGGAACCACGGACATCCACCAGTTACGCCATAGTGGGAGGTGTCCTCGCAGTCCTGGTCTTCGTCGTGATCTGTGTCCTCATTGTCACCGTCTGGTTCTCCATGAGACAGAAAGGTACTCTTCCGTGCCCCCCCCCTCACTACTCCCCGGCCTGCCCAGGGCCCGACATGGAATACAGAACATACTACAAACACGTGATGCAGTGTGGCGGTCAGCACGACACAGTTCCAGCTTGGGTCAATCCGAGCCTCCTGCCCATGGACTGTGTGGGCTTCCCCCGGGTGCTCCGGGCTCCTCCCACTGCCCGAAGACGTACCGGTGACCGGGCCTTGTAAACTGGCCCCGGGATTAGGTCAGGGTCACTGAGTAGCTCAGCTCGAAGGATTGTATCACAGTAAATGAAAAACAGGAGTCCAGCCTGCTTCGCCATTCGGTAAGAAGCAGCCGATCTGGCCGAGGGCTTAGCTTCAGCTTCCCGTCTTTTCCCTCAACCCCTCATTCCCTCGCTCTGCAAAATTCTATCGAACACTGCCTTCAGTAAATTTAATGAGGCAGTCTCTATCGTCCCTGGGCAAGTTAAGAGAATTACTGTTCTCTGGGAAAAAGCAGCTTAACTTCCTCTCCGTCCTAAATCTATTCCCCCAAATATCGATGCTGTCTCCGCCAGTTCTGGTCTCACCTACCAGTGGAAACAACTTTCCTCCACTATTTTATATACCCCTTTTCATAATTTTATGTTTCTGTAAGTTCCCCTCTTATTCTTCCAAATTCCAGTGAGTATTGTCCCAGGCAACTCAACCTCTCCTCACGTGTTAACCCCCTCGTCTCCAGGGTAAATCCAGTGAACCTGCTCTGCACTAGTCCTGTGCTCTGTTGTATGAAGTTACACTTCATCACCTGGTCTCCCCTCCTGGTTTCTGAAAGGCATTCAGCCTTCACCCTTGGCATTTTGCTCGCCGAAATGGAAGCTGATATAGAACAAAGGGCATAGATCATGTAATACAGAATGTAGATAATAAAACAGCACAGATCAGGAACAGGATTTTCTGCTCACCATGTCACTGCTGACAATGATGCCAAATTAAACAAATCCCCTCTGCCTATACAGTATCCATATTTCTCCATTCCCCACAATTCATGTGTCTGTCTGACACAGTAATCCCCGTCTACACAATGTCCATATCCCTCCATTCCCCACACATTCATGTGTGTGTCTGACACACTAATCCCGTCTGTCCACACAATATCCACATCCCTCCATTCCCAACACATTCAAGTGTGTGTCTGACGCACTAATCCCCTCTGTCTACAGAATTTCCATATCCCTCCTCTCCCCACACATTCATGTGTGTGTCTGACACACTAATCCCGTCTGTCCACACAATATCCACATCCCTCCATTCCCAACACATTCAAGTGTGTGTCTGACGCACTAATCCCCTCTGTCTACAGAATTTCCATATCCCTCCTCTCCCCACACTATCATGAGTTTGTCAGACACACTAATCCCCTCTGTCTACACAATGTACATATCCCTCCATTCCCACAATTTCATGTGTGCATCTGACACACTAATCCCCTCTGTCTACACAATGTCCATATCCCTCCATTCCCCACACATTCATGTGTGTGTCTAACACACTCATCCCCTCTATCTACACAATGTTCATATCCCGCCATTCCCCACACATTCATGGGTGTGTCTAACACACTAATCCCCTCTATCTACACAATGTCCATATCCCTCCATTCCCCACACATTCATGAGTTTGTCAGACACACTAATCCCCTCTGTCTACACAATGTCCATATCCCTCCATTCTCTACACATTCATGTGTGTGTCTAACACACTCATCCCCTCTATCTACACAATGTCCATATCCCTCCATTCCCCACACATTCATGTGTGTGTCTGACACACTAATCCCCTCTGTCTACACAATGTCCATATCCCTCCATTCCCCACACATTCATGTGTGTGTCTAACACACTCATCCCTTCTATCTACACAATGTCCATATCCCTCCATTCCCCACACATTCATGAGTTTGTCAGACACACTAATCCCCTCTGTCTACACAATGTCCATATCCCTCCATTCTCTACACATTTATGTTTCTGCCTATCAGCGACTAAAACATCTCTATTGTATCTGCCTCTCTCCCTCCCCCCTCCGACTCTCCCTTGTTTCCTCCCCTCTCTCTCCGCTCCCCTCCCATGGATCCGCAGGGTCATACCTGACTCACGAAGCCAGCCGGTTGGATGAGCACGGAGAGGTCCGCGAGGCCTTCATCAACGGCAACGATAGCCACGATCAGAAGAAGGAATATTTCATCTAGTCTACGGAGGCGATGGACTGGGTCAGTACCATCGCTCCACACCACTTGTTCAAAGACTCAGTGACTCTTGGATTTTTTTAACGCTTATCTTGGGAATAAGGAATCGACTGTCCGTCTCCCTAGGAAGAACTGATCCGCCTCGGGATTTGAAAACAGATATATTCTATGATAAACACAAGAAAACTTGGTGGTGCAGAAACAAACTTTGCAAAGCAGTCGGCCACTGGGATCACTGAGCGTTGCCAAACATGGTGAGGGTCCCCCGCCTCGAATCCCTCTGGCAGAACTTTCGGCTCAGAGACGGAGAGACCAGTTTTTCCCATTTCCATCTTTTGGGGATGGGATTGAGTCTGGTGCTGGGAACTTTCACCAATGCAAACTGAGAACACCACCCTTCTGTAATTGACGACTACTGTTGACTCCCTACAGAACTGCCTCTTGTGACTGCACACCCAGACTACCAGGAACTGTGGGAGGACTGCACCAAGGAACCGCCTGGCGCATCGTGCTGGTACTAAGCAATGTCCACAACTCCAGCTCCACGCTCGCCCCTGCTCTTCCCCACCAGGATTTCCAAGCCTGGAATTCCCCGGAACAGCTGGAGAGGAGAGCCGGGTGAGGGGGGTCCAGCAGGGGGCTCAGTGGTGGGACAGGGGCAAGTGAGAGAAGTGAGGGGTACACCTGGTGGGACGGGGGGAATGAGAAGTTGGGGGGGGCAGAGGTTTGTTGACTCCAGACTAGGAAGAGATGGGATTCTTTCTCTCTGCACCCAATTTCCAATCAGTGGGGAGGAAAGGATGTCATGGTCAACTGGCCCATGACCCCTGACCTCCCAGCCTTGCCCTTTGACCTTCCAGGCATTCCCCAGCATTCCTGCCTTTTGGGTGAGAGCTCTTGACCCTCACCCACTCCACCTTCAGTCCCATCATGGAATCCCAAGTCAGTCTGTGGGGATCCCAGCCTTTCACAATCCACAACCCCCCTCACCTTCCTTCCTGCCTCCCTCCCAACCTGTCAGTCAAAGGTCATGTCTGAGTAGGATTTGCTTGATGGGTTATTAGGCTCTTCCCATTCTCTGGATGGATTGGGGGGGGAGTGTGCGTGTGGGGCAGGGGGCACCAGACGATGGAGATGGTGAGGCATGAGACGGGGAGCGGGGGTGGGGGGGCAATTACAGGTTTCAGGCTCTCCCTCCCTGGGCTGAATGCCTTATTTCTGCTCCTGTTTTATGGTATTTTGGTCTCTCTCAGGAACCCCTCACACAGTAAGTGGGAGAGTTCCCCGAACCAGTCGGATCTCAGCTTCCCGTCGGGACGTCGGCCATTTTGCTGCCGGCGTTTATTGCCTCACCCTCCCTGCCACTCCGCCACCCTGGAGAAGCTGGGTTTGAGCCCCCTCAGACTGGGTGGGGAAGGGGCTGCCGCAGTGCTGTTGGGGGGAGGGAAATAGTCCCGGGGTTCAAACCCGGTGATGGTGAAGGAAGGGCCTATAGATTTCCCAGTGGCAATGGATGACGGAGGAACGTAGGGTGGAGATTTCATCTTGCACCCCCTCCCGCTGCCCGGGAGAGGTGGCACGGGGGTTTCGGGACGCCTGTTGGAGTAACGCGGTGAGATCAGACACTCGGGGTTCATGGACCCCGGACAGACAGGCACTTCTCCCCTTGGTCAGCAGAGGGCGCAGCTGAGCCGCCCTGCTCGCCATCGTGGAGCAACAGCCTCCCCTGGTGGCGGAACCGCCGCACTGCTGGTCAACTTGCTGTTTATTCCTCAGCGACAGTATTTCTAGTTCCTACCCCCTATAACCCTCCACTCCGAAACAGATGGGAGACACAAGGCACTGTCGAGGTTGTGATCTGTTGCAACAGGGAATGTGCTGGAGGAATTCGGGGGGTCTGGTAATACTCACTTGCAGTTCGTTGCCGCCTGCAGGTGTGCCAGCGTGCATTTGAAATGGTTTGCTGAGTTCCTCCAGCACAGGGCTTGTTGCTCAGACTAGGCCAAGCAAGTACAACCGAGGGCATTATTCAGATTCTTCCTTCCCTCCCTCCCTTCTTCCCTGCCCCCTTTCGGGCGCTGTGATGTATTTAGCAGGAAAACGACATGTCCTGTTGGTGCATTGAGACGGAGGGACGTTGGGGCGACGGAGCAATGGGGTGGGGAGGGGGGAAGCAAGTGACCTAATGGAGGGTTCAAGTTCAGAAGGTTCGCACTTTCGACTCGCACTCCCCCAACCCCCGGCAGCGAAAGATATACCTATGCGCACCGCTGCATCGCAACTCCTGCTGGTCTGCGGAATCTTTTTTGCACAAATCTCTCCAGGGAGGGGAGGAATTTGCAGCTGCGGATCCCGGCTGGTGCACTGGGGTGAAGGGTGAGGAGACGTCCCAGATGCCATAATTGCAGCAGGCAGTCGACACAGAAAAATGCAATTGGCCTACCCAGGAAGTGCCGGAAACTGGGGCCCCAGCACAATGCGGCGTGAACTCCTGTCCTTCATGCAATTTGTCTAAAAAATATATGATTGCAAGATTCGTGTGCAGTACGATGGGTAGGGGGTGTTTATGCATCAGGGACTTCCCTGTGGCCAACAAAAGCCATGATTTAAATTCAGGATCTATTTGTTTTGTATTTGTTCCCGTTGCGTCTACGTTGCCCTCTCGGGAGGGGGAGAAGTGTAGCTGCTTCAATAACTCCAGCAAATGACGTCGCCCCCCTCCCCTTCGAATTTCATGGGGAGGAGGCAATTACAGAGAGAGA
Organism: Mobula hypostoma; assembly: GCF_963921235.1. NCBI lineage: Eukaryota > Metazoa > Chordata > Chondrichthyes > Myliobatiformes > Myliobatidae > Mobula > Mobula hypostoma. Next base: position 269,869 of record NW_026948132.1, read on the forward strand.
GAGGCCAGTTGCCTTGCAAGTGAGAAGAGTGGGGGAGGAATGCTAAGATTAATTGGCAGGTGGCAGGCACCCTGCCGTGGGACCTGGCACAGCGTGGGAAGGATCGCATGGAGAGTGAGTGTTGGGTAGGGT